>NW_027274619.1:0-90435 GCF_030028105.1 Mobula birostris
GCTGGAGACTGGACACTAGAGGTGAGTCTGGAGGCTGGAGTCTAGAGGCAAGGCTGGGGACTAGAGGCTGGAGACTAGAGGCGAGGCTGGGGACCAGAGGCGAGGCTGGAGACTGGAGACCAGAGGCGAGGCTGGAGACTGGAGACTAGAGGCGAGGCTGGAGGCCGGAGACTGGAGACTAGAGGCGAGACTGAAGGCTGGGGACTAGAGGCGAGGCTGGAGGCTGGGGACCAGAGGCGAGGCTGGAGGCCGGGGGCTGGGGTCCAGAGGCGAGGCTGGAGACTGGAGACTAGAGGCGAGGCTGGAGGCCGGAGACTGGAGACTGGAGGCCAGACTGGAGGCTGGGGACTGGAGGCTCGGGACCAGAGGCGAGACTGGGGACCAGAGGCTGGGGACCAGAGGCGAGGCTGGAGACTGGAGACTAGAGGCGAGGCTGGAGGCCGGAGACTGGAGGCTGGAGGCCGGGGGCTGGGGTCCAGAGGCGAGGCTGGAGGCCGGGGGCTGGGGTCCAGAGGCAAGGCTGGAGGCCGGGGGCTGGGGTCCAGAGGCAAGGCTGGAGGCTGGGGACCAGAGGCGAGGCTGGGGACCAGAGGCGAGGCTGGGGACCAGAGGCGAGGCTGGAGGCTGGGGACCAGAGGCGAGGCTGGGGACCAGAGACGAGGCTGGAGGCTGGAGACTGGAAGCGAGTCTGGAGGCTGGAGTCTAGAGTCGAGTCTGGAGGCTGGAGTCTAGAGACGAGTCTGGAAGCTGGAGACTGGAGACTGGGGACTAGAGGCGAGGCTGGGGACTAGATGCTGGGGACCAGAGGCGAGGATGGAGGCTGGAGACTAGAGGCGAAGCTGGAGGCTGGAGACTAGAAGCGAGGCTGGAGGCTGGAGACTGGAGACTAGAGGCGAGTCTGGAGGCTGGAGTCTGGAGGCGAGTCTGGAGGCTGGAGTCTAGAGGCGAGTCTGGAGGCTGGAGGTTGGAGACTAGAGGCGAGGCTGGAGACTGGAGACCGGAGGCGAGTCTGGAGGCTGGGGAATAGAGGTGAGTCTGGAGGCTGGGAAATAGAGGTGAGTCTGGAGGCTGGAGACTAGAGGCAAGGCTGGAGGCTGGAGGTGAGGCTGGGGGCTGGAGTCTGCGGACTAGAGGCGAGGCTGGAGGCTGGAGGCTGGGGACTAGCGGCGAGGCTGGAGGCTGGGGGCTGGGGTCCAGAGGCGAGGCTGGAGACTGGAGACTAGAGGCCGGAGACTGGAGACTGGAGGCCAGACTGGAGGCTGGAGACTAGAGGCAAGGCTGGGGACTAGAGGCTAGGGACCAGAGGCGAGACTTGGGACCAGAGGCTGGGGACCAGAGGCGAGGCTGGGGACTAGAGGCTGGGGACCAGAGACGAGGCTGGAGACTGGAGACTAGAGGTGAGTCTGGAGGCTGGGGTCTAGAGGCAAGGCTGGGGACTAGAGGCTGGAGACTAGAGGCGAGGCTGGGGACCAGAGGCGAGGCTGGAGACTGGAGACCAGAGGCGAGGCTGGAGACTGGAGACTAGAGGCGAGGCTGGAGGCCGGAGATTGGAGACTAGAGGCGAGACTGAAGGCTGGGGACTAGAGGCGAGGCTGGAGGCTGGGGACCAGAGGCGAGGCTGGAGGCCGGGGGCTGGGGTCCAGAGGCGAGGCTGGAGACTGGAGACTAGAGGCGAGGCTGGAGGCCGGAGACTGGAGACTGGAGGCCAGACTGGAGGCTGGAGACTAGAGGCAAGGCTGGGGACTGGAGGCTCGGGACCAGAGGCGAGACTGGGGACCAGAGGCTGGGGACCAGAGGCGAGGCTGGAGACTGGAGACTAGAGGCGAGGCTGGAGGCCGGAGACTGGAGGCTGGAGGCCGGGGGCTGGGGTCCAGAGGCGAGGCTGGAGGCCGGGGGCTGGGGTCCAGAGGCGAGGCTGGAGGCCGGGGGCTGGGGTCCAGAGGCAAGGCTGGAGGCTGGGGACCAGAGGCGAGGCTGGAGACCAGAAGCGAGGCTGGAGACCAGAGGCGAGGCTGGGGACCAGAGGCGAGGCTGGGGACCAGAGGCGAGGCTGGGGACCAGAGGCGAGGCTGGGGACCAGAGGCGAGGCTGGGGACCAGAGGCGAGGCTGGAGGCTGGGGACCAGAGGCGAGGCTGGAGGCTGGGGACCAGAGGCGAGGCTGGAGGCTGGGGACTGGAGACTAGAGGTGAGTCTGGAGGCTGGAGACTGGAGACTAGAGGCGAGTCTGGAGGCTGGAGTCTAGAGACTGGAGGTGAGTCTGGAGGCTGGAGTCTAGAGACTAGAGGAGAGGCTGGAGACTAGAGGCGAGGTTGGAGACTGGAGACTGGGGACCAGAGGCGAGGCTGGGGACCAGAGACGAGGCTGGAGGCTGGAGACTAGAAGCGAGTCTGGAGGCTGGAGTCTAGAGACGAGTCTGGAGGCTGGAGTCTAGAGACGAGTCTGGAAGCTGGAGACTGGAGACTGGGGACTAGAGGCGAGGCTGGGGACTAGATGCTGGGGACCAGAGGCGAGGATGGAGGCTGGAGACTAGAGGCGAAGCTGGAGGCTGGAGACTAGAAGCGAGGCTGGAGGCTGGAGACTGGAGACTAGAGGCGAGTCTGGAGGCTGGAGTCTAGAGGCGAGTCTGGAGGCTGGAGTCTAGAGGCGAGTCTGGAGGCTGGAGGTTGGAGACTAGAGGCGAGGCTGGAGACTGGAGACCGGAGGCGAGTCTGGAGGCTGGGGAATAGAGGTGAGTCTGGAGGCTGGGAAATAGAGGTGAGTCTGGAGGCTGGAGACTAGAGGCAAGGCTGGAGGCTGGAGGTGAGGCTGGAGGCTGGAGTCTGCGGACTAGAGGCGAGGCTGGAGGCTGGAGGCTGGGGACTAGCGGCGAGGCTGGAGGCTGGGGAACAGAGGCGAGGCTGGAGGCTGGAGACCGGATGCGAGGCTGGAGGCTGGGGACCAGAGGCGAGGCTGGAGGCTGGGGTCCAAAGGTGAGGTTTGAGGCTGGAGGCTGGGGAGCTGAGGCGAGGCTGGAGGCTGGAGGCTGGGGACCAGAGGCGTGGCTGGAGGCTGGAGGCTGGGGACCGGAGGCGAGGCTGGAGGCTGGGGACCGGAGACGAGGCTGGAGGCTGGATGCTGGAGACTGGGGACTAGAGGCGAGGCTGGAGGCTGGAGACTGGAGACTGGGGACTAGAGGCGAGGCTGGAGGCTGGAGACTGGGGACTAGAGGCGAGGCTGGAGGCTGGGGACTAGAGGCGAGGCTGGGGACTAGAGGCGAGGCTGGAGGCTGGAGGCTGGGGACCGGAGGCGAGGCTGGAGGCTGGGGACTGGAGGCGAGGCTGGAGGCTGGGGACCGGAGGCGAGGCTGGAGGCTGGATGCTGGAGACTGGGGACTAGAGGCGAGGCTGGAGGCTGGAGACTGGAGACTGGGGACTAGAGGCGAGACTGGAGGCTGGAGACTGGGGACTAGAGGCGAGGCTGGAGGCTGGAGACTGGGGACTAGAGGCGAGGCTGGAGGCTGGGGACTAGAGGCGAGGCTGGGGACTAGAGGCGAGGCTGGAGGCTGCAGACTGGAGACCAGAGGCGAGGCTGGAGGCTGGGGACCAGAGGCGAGGCTGGAGACCAGAGGCGAGGCTGGAGACCAGAGGCGAGGCTGGAGACCAGAGGCGAGGCTGGAGACCAGAGGCGAGGCTGGGGACCAGAGGCGAGGCTGGGGACCAGAGGCGAGGCTGGAGACCAGAGGCGAGGCTGGGGACCAGAGGCGAGGCTGGGGACCAGAGGCGAGGCTGGGGACCAGAGGCTGGGGACCAGAGGCGAGGCTGGAGACTGGACACTAGAGGTGAGTCTGGAGGCTGGAGTCTAGAGGCAAGGCTGGGGACTAGAGGCTGGAGACTAGAGGCGAGGCTGGGGACCAGAGGCGAGGCTGGAGACTGGAGACCAGAGGCGAGGCTGGAGACTGGAGACTAGAGGCGAGGCTGGAGGCCGGAGACTGGAGACTAGAGGCGAGACTGAAGGCTGGGGACTAGAGGCGAGGCTGGAGGCTGGGGACCAGAGGCGAGGCTGGAGGCCGGGGGCTGGGGTCCAGAGGCGAGGCTGGAGACTGGAGACTAGAGGCGAGGCTGGAGGCCGGAGACTGGAGACTGGAGGCCAGACTGGAGGCTGGGGACTGGAGGCTCGGGACCAGAGGCGAGACTGGGGACCAGAGGCTGGGGACCAGAGGCGAGGCTGGAGACTGGAGACTAGAGGCGAGGCTGGAGGCCGGAGACTGGAGGCTGGAGGCCGGGGGCTGGGGTCCAGAGGCGAGGCTGGAGGCCGGGGGCTGGGGTCCAGAGGCAAGGCTGGAGGCCGGGGGCTGGGGTCCAGAGGCAAGGCTGGAGGCTGGGGACCAGAGGCGAGGCTGGGGACCAGAGGCGAGGCTGGGGACCAGAGGCGAGGCTGGGGACCAGAGGCGAGGCTGGAGGCTGGGGACCAGAGGCGAGGCTGGGGACCAGAGACGAGGCTGGAGGCTGGAGACTGGAAGCGAGTCTGGAGGCTGGAGTCTAGAGTCGAGTCTGGAGGCTGGAGTCTAGAGACGAGTCTGGAAGCTGGAGACTGGAGACTGGGGACTAGAGGCGAGGCTGGGGACTAGATGCTGGGGACCAGAGGCGAGGATGGAGGCTGGAGACTAGAGGCGAAGCTGGAGGCTGGAGACTAGAAGCGAGGCTGGAGGCTGGAGACTGGAGACTAGAGGCGAGTCTGGAGGCTGGAGTCTGGAGGCGAGTCTGGAGGCTGGAGTCTAGAGGCGAGTCTGGAGGCTGGAGGTTGGAGACTAGAGGCGAGGCTGGAGACTGGAGACCGGAGGCGAGTCTGGAGGCTGGGGAATAGAGGTGAGTCTGGAGGCTGGGAAATAGAGGTGAGTCTGGAGGCTGGAGACTAGAGGCAAGGCTGGAGGCTGGGGACTGGAGGCGAGGCTGGAGGCTGGGGACCAGAGGCGAGGCTGGGGACCAGAGGCGAGGCTGGAGACCAGAGGCGAGGCTGGGGACCAGAGGCGAGGCTGGGGACCAGAGGCGAGGCTGGGGACCAGAGGCTGGGGACCAGAGGCGAGGCTGGAGACTGGACACTAGAGGTGAGTCTGGAGGCTGGAGTCTAGAGGCAAGGCTGGGGACTAGAGGCTGGAGACTAGAGGCGAGGCTGGGGACCAGAGGCGAGGCTGGAGACTGGAGACCAGAGGCGAGGCTGGAGACTGGAGACTAGAGGCGAGGCTGGAGGCCGGAGACTGGAGACTAGAGGCGAGACTGAAGGCTGGGGACTAGAGGCGAGGCTGGAGGCTGGGGACCAGAGGCGAGGCTGGAGGCCGGGGGCTGGGGTCCAGAGGCGAGGCTGGAGACTGGAGACTAGAGGCGAGGCTGGAGGCCGGAGACTGGAGACTGGAGGCCAGACTGGAGGCTGGGGACTGGAGGCTCGGGACCAGAGGCGAGACTGGGGACCAGAGGCTGGGGACCAGAGGCGAGGCTGGAGACTGGAGACTAGAGGCGAGGCTGGAGGCCGGAGACTGGAGGCTGGAGGCCGGGGGCTGGGGTCCAGAGGCGAGGCTGGAGGCCGGGGGCTGGGGTCCAGAGGCAAGGCTGGAGGCCGGGGGCTGGGGTCCAGAGGCAAGGCTGGAGGCTGGGGACCAGAGGCGAGGCTGGGGACCAGAGGCGAGGCTGGGGACCAGAGGCGAGGCTGGAGGCTGGGGACCAGAGGCGAGGCTGGGGACCAGAGACGAGGCTGGAGGCTGGAGACTGGAAGCGAGTCTGGAGGCTGGAGTCTAGAGTCGAGTCTGGAGGCTGGAGTCTAGAGACGAGTCTGGAAGCTGGAGACTGGAGACTGGGGACTAGAGGCGAGGCTGGGGACTAGATGCTGGGGACCAGAGGCGAGGATGGAGGCTGGAGACTAGAGGCGAAGCTGGAGGCTGGAGACTAGAAGCGAGGCTGGAGGCTGGAGACTGGAGACTAGAGGCGAGTCTGGAGGCTGGAGTCTGGAGGCGAGTCTGGAGGCTGGAGTCTAGAGGCGAGTCTGGAGGCTGGAGGTTGGAGACTAGAGGCGAGGCTGGAGACTGGAGACCGGAGGCGAGTCTGGAGGCTGGGGAATAGAGGTGAGTCTGGAGGCTGGGAAATAGAGGTGAGTCTGGAGGCTGGAGACTAGAGGCAAGGCTGGAGGCTGGAGGTGAGGCTGGAGGCTGGAGGTGAGGCTGGAGGCTGGAGTCTGCGGACTAGAGGCGAGGCTGGAGGCTGGAGGCTGGGGACTAGCGGCGAGGCTGGAGGCTGGGGAACAGAGGCGAGGCTGGAGGCTGGAGACCGGATGCGAGGCTGGAGGCTGGGGACCAGAGGCGAGGCTGGAGGCTGGGGTCCAAAGGTGAGGTTTGAGGCTGGAGGCTGGGGAGCTGAGGCGAGGCTGGAGGCTGGAGGCTGGGGACCAGAGGCGTGGCTGGAGGCTGGAGGCTGGGGACCGGAGGCGAGGCTGGAGGCTGGGGACCGGAGGCGAGGCTGGAGGCTGGGGACCGGAGGCGAGGCTGGAGGCTGGGGACCGGAGACGAGGCTGGAGGCTGGATGCTGGAGACTGGGGACTAGAGGCGAGGCTGGACGCTGGAGACTGGAGACTGGGGACGAGAGGCGAGGCTGGAGGCTGGAGACTGGGGACTAGAGGCGAGGCTGGAGGCTGGGGACTAGAGGCGAGGCTGGGGACTAGAGGCGAGGCTGGAGGCTGGAGGCTGGGGACCGGAGGCGAGGCTGGAGGCTGGGGACTGGAGGCGAGGCTGGAGGCTGGGGACCGGAGGCGAGGCTGGAGGCTGGGGACCGGAGACGAGGCTGGAGGCTGGATGCTGGAGACTGGGGACTAGAGGCGAGGCTGGAGGCTGGAGACTGGAGACTGGGGACTAGAGGCGAGACTGGAGGCTGGAGACTGGGGACTAGAGGCGAGGCTGGAGGCTGGAGACTGGGGACTAGAGGCGAGGCTGGAGGCTGGGGACTAGAGGCGAGGCTGGGGACTAGAGGCGAGGCTGGAGGCTGCAGACTGGAGACCAGAGGCGAGGCTGGAGGCTGGGGACCAGAGGCGAGGCTTGAGGCCAGAGGCGAGGCTGGAGACCAGAGGCGAGGCTGGACACCAGAGGCGAGGCTGGACACCAGAGGCGAGGCTGGAGACCAGAGGCGAGGCTGGAGACCAGAGGCGAGGCTGGAGACCAGAGGCGAGGCTGGGGACCAGAGGCGAGGCTGGAGGCCGGGGGCTGGGGTCCAGAGGCGAGGCTGGAGACTGGAGACTAGAGGCCGGAGACTGGAGACTGGAGGCCAGACTGGAGGCTGGAGACAAGAGGCAAGGCTGGGGACTAGAGGCTAGGGACCAGAGGCGAGACTTGGGACCAGAGGCTGGGGACCAGAGGCGAGGCTGGGGACTAGAGGCTGGGGACCAGAGGCGAGGCTGGAGACTGGAGACTAGAGGTGAGTCTGGAGGCTGGAGTCTAGAGGCAAGGCTGGGGACTAGAGGCTGGAGACTAGAGGCGAGGCTGGGGACCAGAGGCGAGGCTGGAGACTGGAGACCAGAGGCGAGGCTGGAGACTGGAGACTAGAGGCGAGACTGAAGGCTGGGGACTAGAGGCGAGACTGAAGGCTGGGGACGAGAGGCGAGGCTGGAGGCTGGGGACCAGAGGCGAGACTGGGGACCAGAGGCTGGGGACCAGAGGCGAGGCTGGAGACTGGAGACTAGAGGCGAGGCTGGAGGCCGGAGACTGGAGGCTGGAGGCCGGGGGCTGGGGTCCAGAGGCGAGGCTGGAGGCCGGGGGCTGGGGTCCAGAGGCAAGGCTGGAGGCCGGGGGCTGGGGTCCAGAGGCAAGGCTGGAGGCTGGGGACCAGAGGCGAGGCTGGAGACCAGAGGCGAGGCTGGGGACCAGAGGCGAGGCTGGGGACCAGAGGCGAGGCTGGAGGCTGGGGACTAGAGGCGAGACTGAAGGCTGGGGACGAGAGGCGAGGCTGGAGGCTGGGGACCAGAGGCGAGACTGGGGACCAGAGGCGAGACTGAAGGCTGGGGACGAGAGGCGAGGCTGGAGGCTGGGGACCAGAGGCGAGGCTGGGGACCAGAGGCGAGGCTGGGGACCAGAGGCGAGGCTGGAGGCTGGGGACCAGAGGCGAGGCTGGAGGCTGGGGACCAGAGGCGAGGCTGGAGGCTGGGGACTGGAGACTAGAGGTGAGTCTGGAGGCTGGAGACTGGAGACTAGAGGCGAGTCTGGAGGCTGGAGTCTAGAGACTGGAGGTGAGTCTGGAGGCTGGAGTCTAGAGACTAGAGGAGAGGCTGGAGACTAGAGGTGAGGGTGGAGACTGGAGACTGGGGACCAGAGGCGAGGCTGGGGACCAGAGACGAGGCTGGAGGCTGGAGACTAGAAGCGAGTCTGGAGGCTGGAGTCTAGAGACGAGTCTGGAGGCTGGAGTCTAGAGACGAGTCTGGAAGCTGGAGACTGGAGACTGGGGACTAGAGGCGAGGCTGGGGACTAGATGCTGGGGACCAGAGGCGAGGATGGAGGCTGGAGACTAGAGGCGAAGCTGTAGGCTGGAGACTAGAAGCGAGGCTGGAGGCTGGAGACTGGAGAGTAGAGGCGAGTCTGGAGGCTGGAGTCTAGAGGCGAGTCTGGAGGCTGGAGTCTAGAGGCGAGTCTGGAGGCTGGAGGTTGGAGACTAGAGGCGAGGCTGGAGACTGGAGACCGGAGGCGAGTCTGGAGGCTGGGGAATAGAGGTGAGTCTGGAGGCTGGGAAATAGAGGTGAGTCTGGAGGCTGGAGACTAGAGGCAAGGCTGGAGGCTGGAGGTGAGGCTGGAGGTTTGAGTCTGCGGACTAGAGGCGAGGCTGGAGGCTGGAGGCTGGGGACTAGCGGCGAGGCTGGAGGCTGGGGAACAGAGGCGAGGCTGGAGGCTGGAGACTGGATGCGAGGCTGGAGGCTGGGGACCAGAGGCGAGGCTGGAGGCTGGGGACCAGAGGCGAGGCTGGAGGCTGGGGTCCAAAGGTGAGGTTTGAGGCTGGAGGCTGGGGAGCTGAGGCGAGGCTGGAGGCTGGAGGCTGGGGACCAGAGGCGTGGCTGGAGGCTGGAGGCTGGGGACCGGAGGCGAGGCTGGAGGCTGGGGACCGGAGGCGAGGCTGGAGGCTGGGGACCGGAGGCGAGGCTGGAGGCTGGGGACCGGAGACGAGGCTGGAGGCTGGATGCTGGAGACTGGGGACTAGAGGCGAGGCTGGAGGCTGGAGACTGGAGACTGGGGACTAGAGGCGAGGCTGGAGGCTGGAGACTGGAGACTGGGGACTAGAGGCGAGACTGGAGGCTGGAGACTGGGGACTAGAGGCGAGGCTGGAGGCTGGAGACTGGGGTCTAGAGGCGAGGCTGGAGGCTGGGGACTAGAGGCGAGGCTGGGGACTAGAGGCGAGGCTGGAGGCTGCAGACTGGAGACCAGAGGCGAGGCTGGAGGCTGGGGACCAGAGGCGAGGCTGGAGACCAGAGGCGAGGCTGGAGACCAGAGGCGAGGCTGGGGACCAGAGGCGAGGCTGGAGACCAGAGGCGAGGCTGGAGACCAGAGGCGAGGCTGGGGACCAGAGGCGAGGCTGGAGACCAGAGGCGAGGCTGGGGACCAGAGGCGAGGCTGGGGGACCAGAGGCGAGGCTGGGGACTAGAGGCGAGGCTGGAGGCTGCAGACTGGAGACCAGAGGCGAGGCTGGAGGCTGGGGACCAGAGGCGAGGCTGGAGACCAGAGGCGAGGCTGGAGACCAGAGGCGAGGCTGGGGACCAGAGGCGAGGCTGGGACCAGAGGCGAGGCTGGAGACCAGAGGCGAGGCTGGGGACCAGAGGCGAGGCTGGGGACCAGAGGCGAGGCTGGAGGCTGGGGACCAGAGGCGAGGCTGGAGGCTGGAGACTAGAAGCGAGGCTGGAGGCTGGAGACTGGAGACCAGAGGTGAGTCTGGAGGCTGGAGACTGGAGTCTAGAGGCGAGTCTGGAGGCTGGAGTCTAGAGACTAGAGGTGAGTCTGGAGGCTGGAGTCTAGAGACTAGAGGAGAGGCTGGAGACTAGAGGCGAGGTTGGAGACTGGAGACTGGGGACCAGAGGCGAGGCTGGGGACCAGAGACGAGGCTGGAGGTTGGAGACTAGAAGCGAGTCTGGAGGCTGGAGTCTAGAGACGAGTCTGGAGGCTGGAGTCTAGAGACGAGTCTGGAGGCTGGAGTCTAGAGACTGGAGACTGGAGACTAGAGGCGAGGCTGGGGGACTAGATGCTGGGGACCAGAGGCGAGGATGGAGGCTGGAGACTAGAGGCGAAGCTGGAGGCTGGAGACTAGAAGCGAGGCTGGAGACTGGAGACTGTAGACTAGAGGCGAGTCTGGAGGCTGGAGTCTAGAGGCGAGTCTGGAGGCTGGAGTCTAGAGGCGAGTCTGGAGGCTGGAGGTTGGAGACTAGAGGCGAGGCTGGAGACTAGAGGCGAGGCTGGAGGCTGGAGACTAGAAGCGAGGCTGGAGACTGGAGACTGTAGACTAGAGGCGAGTCTGGAGGCTGGAGTCTAGAGGCGAGTCTGGAGGCTGGAGTCTAGAGGCGAGTCTGGAGGCTGGAGGTTGGAGACTAGAGGCGAGGCTGGAGACTAGAGGAGAGGTTGGAGACTGGAGACTGGGGACTAGAGGCGAGACTGGGGACCAGAGGCGAGGCTGGGACTAGAGGCGAGGCTGGAGGCTGGAGGCTGGGGACAGAGGCGAGGCTGGAGGCTGGGGACTAGAGGCGAGGCTGGAGGCTGGAGGCTGGGGACTAGCGGCGAGGCTGGAGGCTGGAGGCTGGGGACTAGCGGCGAGGTTGGAGGCTGGAGCCTGGCGGCTGGGGAGTAGCGTCGAAGCTGGAGGCAGGAGGCTGGGTACCAGCGGCGAGGCTGCAGGCTGGAGGCTGGGAACTAGCGGCGAGGCTGGAGGCTGGAGGCTGGGGTCTAGCGGCGAGGCTGGATGCTGGAGGCTGGGGACCAGCTGCGAGGCTGGATGCTGGAGGCTGGGGCGAGCGGTGAGGCTGGAGGCTGGGGATTAGCGGCGAGGCTGGAGGCTGGGGACTAGCGGTGAGGCTGTAGGCTGGGGACTAGCGGCGTGGCTGGAGACTGGGGACTAGCGGCGAGACTGGAGACTGGGGACTAGCGGCGAGGCTGGAGGCTGGTGACTAGAGGCGAGGCTGGAGGCTCGGGACTAGCGGCGAGACTGGCGGCTGGAGGCTGGGGACTATCTGCGAGGCTGGAGGCTGGGGACTGGAGACTAGAGGCGAGGCTGGAGGCTGGAGACTAGTGTCTAGAGGCGAGGCTGGTGGCTGGAGACCAGAGGCGAGGCTGGTGGCTGGAGACCAGAGGTGAGGCTGGCAGCTGGGGACGAGCGGCGAGGCTGTAGGCCGGGGACGGGAGGCGAGGCTGGAGGCTGGAGCATGTGGACTAGAGGCGAGTCTGGAGGCTGGAGGCTGGGGACTAGAGCGAGGCTGGAGGCTGGAGAGTAGCAGCGAGGCTGGAGGCTGGAGGCTGGAGACTAGAGGCGAGGCTGGAGGCTGGAGGCTGGGGACTAGAGGCGAGCCTGGAGGCTGGAGAATAGAGGCGAGGCTGGAGGCTGGAGAATAGAGGCGAGGCTGGAGGCTGGTGACCAGAGGCGAGGCTGGAGGCTGGTGACCAGAGGCGAGGCTGGAGGCTCGGGACTAGCGGCGAGACTGGCGGCTGGAGGCTGGGGACTAGCTGCGAAGCTGGAGGCTGGGGACTAGAGGCGAGGCTGGAGGCTGGGGACTGGAGACTAGAGGCGAGGCTGGAGGCTGGAGACTAGAGTCTAGAGGCGAGGCTGGTGGCTGGAGACCAGAGGCGAGGGTGGTGGCTGGAGACCAGAGGCGAGGCTGGAGGCCGGGGACGAGCGGCGAGGCTGGAGGCCGGGGATGGGAGGCGAGGCTGGAGGCTGGAGCATGTGGACTAGAGGCGATCTGGAGGCTGGAGGCTGGGGACTAGAGCGAGGCTGGAGGCTGGAGAGTAGCAGCGATGCTGGAGGCTGGAGGCTGGGGACTAGAGGCGAGACTGGCGGCTGGGGACTAGAGGTGAGGCTGGAGGCTGGGGACTAGAGGCGAGTCTGGAGGCTGGGGACTAGAGGCGAGTCTGGGTGCCAGAGGCGAGGATGGAGGCTGTGGACTAGAGGCGAGGCTGGGGGCCAGAGGCGAGGATGGAGGCTGTGGACGAGCGGCGAGGCTGGAGGCCGGGGATGGGAGGCGAGGCTGGAGGCTGGAGCATGTGGACTAGAGGCGATCTGGAGGCTGGAGGCTGGGGACTAGAGCGAGGCTGGAGGCTGGAGAGTAGCAGCGATGCTGGAGGCTGGAGGCTGGGGACTAGAGGCGAGACTGGCGGCTGGGGACTAGAGGTGAGGCTGGAGGCTGGGGACTAGAGGCGAGTCTGGAGGCTGGGGACTAGAGGCGAGTCTGGGTGCCAGAGGCGAGGATGGAGGCTGTGGACTAGAGGCGAGGCTGGGGGCCAGAGGCGAGGATGGAGGCTGTGGACTAGAGGCGAGGCTGGGGGCCAGAGGCGAGGATGGAGGCTGGGGACTAGAGGCGAGGCTGGAGGCTGGGGACTAGCGGCGAGGCTGGAGGCTGGAGACTAGCGGCGAGGCTGGAGGCTGGAGCCTGGTGGCTGGGGACTAGTGTCGAAGCTGGAGGATGGAGGCTGGGTACTAGCGGCGAGGCTGGAGGCTGGGGACTAGCGGCGAGGCTGGAGGCTGGAGGCTGGGGACTAGCGGCGAGGCTGGAGGCTGGAGGCTGGGGACTAGCGGCGAGGCTGGAGGCTGGAGGCTGGGGACTGGCGGCGAGGCTGGAGGCTGGAGACTAGCGGCGAGGCTGGAGGCTGGAGGCTGGGAACTAGCTGCGAGGCTGGAGGCTGGAGGCTGGGGCGAGCGGTGAGGCTGGAGGCTGGGGACTAGCAGCGAGGCTGGAGGCTGGGGACTAGCGGCGAGGCTGGAGGCTGGGCACTAGCTGCGAGGCTGGAGGCTGGAGGTTGGGGACTAGCGGCGAGGCTGGAGGCTGGGGACTAGCGGCGAGGCTGGAGGCTGGAGACTAGAGGCAAGGCGAGGCTGGAGGCTGGGGACTAGAGGCAAGGCGAGGCTGGAGGCGATGCTGGAGGCTGGGGGCTGGAGACTGGAGGCGAGCCTGGAAGCTGGGGACTAGAGGCGAGTCTGGAGGCTGGGGACTAGCGGCGAGGCTGGAGGCTGGAGACTAGAGACGAGGCTGGAGGCTGGGGACTAACGGCGAGTCTGGAGGCTGGGGACTAGCTGCGAAGCTGGAGGCTGGGGACTAGAGGCGAGGCTGGAGGCTGGGGACTGGAGACTAGAGGCGAGGCTGGAGGCTGGAGACTAGAGACGAGGCTGGAGGCTGGGGACTAACGGCAAGTCTGGAGGCTGGGGACTAGCGGCGAGGCTGGAGGCTGGAGTCTAGAGGCGATGCTGGAGGCTGGAGACTGGAGACTAGAGGCGAGTCTGGAGGCCGGAGACTAGAGGCGAAGCTGGGGGCCAGAGCCTAGAGGCGAGGCTGGGGGCCAGAGACTAGGGGCGAGGCTGGGGGCCGGAGACTAGGGGCGAGGCTGGGGGCCGGAGACTGGGAACTCGCGGCGAGGCTGGAGGCTGGAGGCTGGGGACTAGCGGCGAGTCTGGATGCTGGAGGCTGGGGACTAGCAGCCAGGCTGGAGGCTGAAGGCTGGAGGCTGCGGACTAGAGGCGGGGCTGGAGGCTGGAGACTGAACTAGAGGCGAGGCTGGAGGCTGGAAGCTGGGGACTAGCGGCGAGGCTGGAGGCTGGAGACTAGCGGCGAGGCTGGAGGCTGGGGAGTAACTGCGAGGCTGGAGGCTGGGGAGTAACGGCGAGGCTGGAGGCTGGGGGACTAGCGGCGAGGCTGGAGGCTGGGGACTAGCGGCGAGGCTGGAGGCTGGGGGCTGGGGACTAGCGGCGAGGCTGGGGGCTGGGGACTAGCGGCGAGGCTGGGGGCTGGGGACTAGCGGCGAGGCTGGGGGCTGGGGACTAGCGGCGAGGCTGGGGGCTGGGGGACTAGCGGTGAGGCTGGAGGCTGGGGACTAGCGGCCAGGCTGGAGGCTGGAGGTTGGGGACTAGAGGCGAGGCTGGGGGCTGGAGGCTGCGGACTAGAGGCGGAGCTGGAGGCTGGAGACTAGAGGCGAGGCTGGAGGCTGGAAGCTGGGGACTAGCGTCGAGGCTGGAGGCTGGAGGCAGGGGACTGGAGGCGAGGCTGGAGGCTGGAGGCTGGGGACTAGCGGCGAGGCTGGAGGCTGGAGACTGGGGACCAGAGGCGAGGCTGGGGACCATAGGATGGGGGCCAGAGGCGAGGATGGAGGCTGGGGACTAGAGGTGAGGCTGGAGGATGGGGACTAGTGGCGAGGCTGGAGGCTGGGGAACAGAGGCGCGGCTGGAGGCTGGAGTCTGGAGGCGAGGCTGGAGGCTGGAGACTGGAGGCGAGGCTGGAGGCTGGGGACTAGAGGCGAGGCTGGAGGCTGGGGACCAGAGGCGTGGCTGGAGGCTGGAGGCTGGGGACTAGAGGCGAGGCTGGAGGCTGGGGACCGGAGGCGAGGCTGGAGGCTGGAGACCGGAGGCGAGGCTGGAGGCTGGAGACCGGAGGCGAGTCTGGAGGCTGGGGAATAGAGGTGAGTCTGGAGGCTGGGAAATAGAGGTGAGTCTGGAGGCTGGAGACTAGAGGCAAGGCTGGAGGCTGGAGGTGAGGCTGGAGGCTGGAGTCTGCGGACTAGAGGCGAGGCTGGAGGCTGGAGGCTGGGGACTAGCGGCGAGGCTGGAGGCTGGGGAACAGAGGCGAGGCTGGAGGCTGGAGACTGGATGCGAGGCTGGAGGCTGGGGACCAGAGGCGAGGCTGGAGGCTGGGGTCCAAAGGTGAGGTTTGAGGCTGGAGGCTGGGGAGCTGAGGCGAGGCTGGAGGCTGGAGGCTGGGGACCAGAGGCGTGGCTGGAGGCTGGAGGCTGGGGACCGGAGGCGAGGCTGGAGGCTGGGGACCGGAGGCGAGGCTGGAGGCTGGGGACCGGAGACGAGGCTGGAGGCTGGATGCTGGAGACTGGGGACTAGAGGCGAGGCTGGAGGCTGGAGACTGGAGACTGGGGACTAGAGGCGAGGCTGGAGACTGGAGACTGGGGACTAGAGGCGAGGCTGGAGGCTGGGGACTAGAGGCGAGGCTGGGGACTAGAGGCGAGGCTGGGGACTAGAGGCGAGGCTGGAGGCTGCAGACTGGAGACCAGAGGCGAGGCTGGAGGCTGGGGACCAGAGGCGAGGCTGGAGACCAGAGGCGAGGCTGGAGACCAGAGGCGAGGCTGGACACCAGAGGCGAGGCTGGACACCAGAGGCGAGGCTGGACACCAGAGGCGAGGCTGGGGACCAGAGGCGAGGCTGGGGACCAGAGGCGAGGCTGGGGACCAGAGGCGAGGCTGGAGACCAGAGGCGAGGCTGGGGACCAGAGGCGAGGCTGGAGACTGGAGACTAGAGGCCGGAGACTGGAGACTGGAGGCCAGACTGGAGGCTGGAGACTAGAGGCAAGGCTGGGGACTAGAGGCTAGGGACCAGAGGCGAGACTTGGGATCAGAGGCTGGGGACCAGAGGCGAGGCTGGGGACTAGAGGCTGGGGACCAGAGGCGAGGCTGGAGACTGGAGACTAGAGGTGAGTCTGGAGGCTAGATTCTAGAGGCGAGTCTGAAGGCTGGAGGCTGGAAACCAGAGGCGAGTCTGGAGGCTGGAGTCTAGAGGCAAGGCTGGGGACTAGAGGCTGGAGACTAGAGGTGAGGCTGGGGACCAGAGGCGAGGCTGGAGACTGGAGACCAGAGGCGAGGCTGGAGACTGGAGACTGGACGCGAGGCTGGAGGCCGGAGACTGGAGACTAGAGGCGAGACTGAAGGCTGGGGACTAGAGGCGAGGCTGGGGACTAAAGGCTGGAGACCAGAGGCGAGGCTGGAGGCTGGGGACCAGAGGCGAGGCTGGAGGCCGGGGGCTGGGGTCCAGAGGCGAGGCTGGAGACTGGAGACTAGAGGCGAGGCTGGAGGCCGGAGACTGGAGACTGGAGGCCAGACTGGAGGCTGGAGACTAGAGGCAAGGCTGGGGACTGGAGGCTCGGGACCAGAGGCGAGACTGGGGACCAGAGGCTGGGGAGCAGAGGCGAGGCTGGAGACTGGAGACTAGAGGCGAGGCTGGAGGCCGGAGACTGGAGGCTGGAGGCCGGGGGCTGGGGTCCAGAGGCGAGGCTGGAGGCCGGGGGCTGGGGTCCAGAGGCAAGGCAGGAGGCCGGGGGCTGGGGTCCAGAGGCAAGGCTGGAGGCTGGGGACCAGAGGCGAGGTTGGAGACCAGAAGCGAGGCTGGAGACCAGAGGCGAGGCTGGGGACCAGAGGCGAGGTTGGGGACCAGAGGCGAGGCTGGAGGCTGGGGACCAGAGGCGAGGCTGGAGGCTGGGGACTGGAGACTAGAGGTGAGTCTGGAGGCTGGAGACTGGAGACTAGAGGCGAGTCTGGAGGCTGGAGTCTAGAGACTGGAGGTGAGTCTGGAGGCTGGAGTCTAGAGACTAGAGGAGAGGCTGGAGACTAGAGGCGAGGTTGGAGACTGGAGACTGGGGACCAGAGGCGAGGCTGGGGACCAGAGACGAGGCTGGAGGCTGGAGACTAGAAGCGAGTCTGGAGGCTGGAGTCTAGAGACGAGTCTGGAGGCTGGAGTCCAGAGACGAGTCTGGAAGCTGGAGTCCAGAGACGAGTCTGGAAGCTGGAGACTGGAGACTGGGGACTAGAGGCGAGGCTGGGGACTAGATGCTGGGGACCAGAGGCGAGGATGGAGGCTGGAGACGAGAGGCGAAGCTGGAGGCTGGAAACTAGAAGCGAGGCTGGAGGCTGGAGACTGGAGAGTAGAGGCGAGTCTGGAGGCTGGAGTCTAGAGGCGTGTCTGGAGGCTGGAGGTTGGAGACTAGAGGCGAGGCTGGAGACTGGAGACCGGAGGCGAGTCTGGAGGCTGGGGAATAGAGGTGAGTCTGGAGGCTGGGAAATAGAGGTGAGTCTGGAGGCTGGAGACTAGAGGCAAGGCTGGAGGCTGGAGGTGAGGCTGGAGGCTTGAGTCTGCGGACTAGAGGCGAGGCTGGAGGCTGGGGACTAGCGGCGAGGCTGGAGGCTGGGGAACAGAGGCGAGGCTGGAGGCTGGAGACTGGATGCGAGGCTGGAGGCTGGGGACCAGAGGCGAGGCTGGAGGCTGGGGACCAGAGGCGAGGCTGGAGGCTGGGGTCCAAAGGTGAGGTTTGAGGCTGGAGGCTGGGGAGCTGAGGCGAGGCTGGAGGCTGGAGGCTGGGGACCAGAGGCGTGGCTGGAGGCTGGAGGCTGGGGACCAGAGGCGAGGCTGGAGGCTGGGGACCGGAGGCAAGGCTGGAGGCTGGGGACCGGAGACGAGGCTGGAGGCTGGATGCTGGAGACTGGGGACTAGAGGCGAGGCTGGAGGCTGGAGACTGGAGACTGGGGACTAGAGGCGAGGCTGGAGGCTGGAGACTGGGGACTAGAGGCGAGGCTGGAGGCTGGAGACTGGGGACTAGAGGTGAGGCTGGAGGCTGGGGACTAGAGGCGAGGCTGGGGACTAGAGGCGAGGCTGGGGACTAGAGGCGAGGCTGGAGGCTGCAGACTGGAGACCAGAGGCGAGGCTGGAGGTTGGGGACCAGAGGCGAGGCTGGAGACCAGAGGCGAGGCTGGAGACCAGAGGCGAGGCTGGGGACCAGAGGCGAGGCTGGAGACCAGAGGCGAGGCTGGAGACCAGAGGCGAGGCTGGAGACCAGAGGCGAGGCTGGGGACCAGTGGTGAGGCTGGGGACCAGAGGCGAGGCTGGAGGCTGGGGACCAGAGGCGAGGCTGGAGGCTGGAGACTAGAAGCGAGGCTGGAGGCTGGAGACTGGAGACTAGAGGTGAGTCTGGAGGCTGGAGACTGGAGTCTAGAGGCGAGTCTGGAGGCTGGAGTCTAGAGACTAGAGGTGAGTCTGGAGGCTGGAGTCTAGAGACTAGAGGAGAGGCTGGAGACTAGAGGCGAGGTTGGAGACTGGAGACTGGGGACCAGAGGCGAGGCTGGGGACCAGAGACGAGGCTGGAGGCTGGAGACCAGAAGCGAGTCTGGAGGCTGGAGTCTAGAGACGAGTCTGGAGGCTGGAGTCCAGAGACGAGTCTGGAAGCTGGAGACTGGAGACTGGGGACTAGAGGCGAGGCTGGGGACTAGATGCTGGGGACCAGAGGCGAGGATGCAGGCTGGAGACTAGAGGCGAAGCTGGAGGCTGGAGACTAGAAGCGAGGCTGGAGACTGGAGACTGTAGACTAGAGGCGAGTCTGGAGGCTGGAGTCTAGAGGCGAGTCTGGAGGCTGGAGTCTAGAGGCGAGTCTGGAGGCTGGAGGTTGGAGACTAGAGGCGAGGCTGGAGACTAGAGGAGAGGTTGGAGACTGGAGACTGGGGACTAGAGGCGAGACTGGGGACCAGAGGCGAGGCTGGGACGAGAGGCGAGGCTGGGACTAGAGGCGAGGCTGGAGGCTGGAGGCTGGGGACAGAGGCGAGGCTGGAGGCTGGGGACTAGAGGCGAGGCTGGAGGCTGCAGACTGGAGACCAGAGGCGAGGCTGGAGGCTGGGGACCAGAGGCGAGGCTGAAGACCAGAAGCGAGGCTGGAGACCAGAGGCGAGGCTGGAGACCAGAGGCGAGGCTGGAGACCAGAGGCGAGGCTGGAGACCAGAGGCGAGGCTGGAGACCAGAGGCGAGGCTGGAGGCTGGGGACCAGATGCGAGGCTGGAGGCTGGGGACCAGATGCGAGGCTGGAGGCTGGGGACCAGATGCGAGGCTGGAGGCTGGGGACCAGAGGCGAGGCTGGAGGCTGGAGGCTGGAGACCAGAAGCGAGGCTGGAGGCTGGAGACTGGAGACTAGAGGTGAGTCTGGAGGCTGGAGACTGGAGACTAGAGGCGAGTCTGGAGGCTGGAGTCTAGAGACTAGAGGAGAGGCTGGAGACTAGAGGCGAGGTTGGAGACTGGAGACTGGGGACCAGAGGCGAGGCTGGGGACCAGAGGCGAGGCTGGGGACCAGAGACGAGGCTGGAGGCTGGAGACTAGAAGCGAGTCTGGAGGCTGGAGTCTAGAGATGAGTCTGGAGGCTGGAGTCTAGAGACGAGTCTGGAGGCTGGAGTCTAGAGACGAGTCTAGAGGCTGGAGACTGGAGACTGGGGACTAGAGGCGAGGCTGGGGACTAGATGCTGGGGACCAGAGGCGAGGATGGAGGCTGGAGTCTAGAGGCGAGTCTGGAGGCTGGAGGCCGGGGGCTGGGGACCAGAGGTGAGGCTGGAGGCTGGAGACTAGGGATTAGGGGTGAGTCTGGAGGCTGGAGACTGGGGACCAGAGGCGAGGCTGGAGACTGAAGACCAGATGCGAGGCTGGAGACCAGAGGCGAGGCTGGAGGCTGGAGACTAGAAGCGAGGCTGGAGACTGGAGACTAGAGGCGAGGCTGGAGACTGGAGACTAGAGGCGAGGCTGGAGACTGGAGACTAGAGGTGAGTCTGGAGGCTAGATTCTAGAGGTGAGTCTGAAGGCTGGTGGCTGGAAACTAGAGGCGAGTCTGGAGGCTGGAGTCTAGAGGCAAGGCTGGGGACTAGAGGCTGGAGACCAGAGGCGAGGCTGGAGGCTGGGGACCAGAGGCGAGGCTGGAGGCTGGGGACCAGAGGCGAGGCTGGAGGCCGGGGGCTGGGGTCCAGAGGCGAGGCTGGAGACTGGAGACTAGAGGCGAGGCTGGAGGCCGGAGACTGGAGACTGGAGGCCAGACTGGAGGCTGGAGACTGGAGGCTGGAGGCCAGGTGCTGGGGTCCAGAGGCGAGGCTGGAGGCCGGGGGCTGGGGTCCAGAGGCGAGGCTGGAGGCTGGAGTCTAGAGGCGAGTCTGGAGGCTGGAGTCTAGAGGCGAGTCTGGAGGCTGGAGTCTAGAGACTAGAGGCGAGTCTGGAGGCTGGAGACTAGGGATTAGGCGTGAGTCTGGAGGCTGGAGACTGGGGACCAGAGGCGAGGCTGGAGACTGAAGACCAGATGCGAGGCTGGAGACCAGAGGCGAGGCTGGAGGCTGGAGACTAGAAGCGAGGCTGGAGACTGGAGACTAGAGGCGAGGCTGGAGACTGGAGACTAGAGGCGAGGCTGGAGACTGGAGACTAGAGGCGAGTCTGGAGGCTAGATTCTAGAGGCGAGTCTGAAGGCTGGAGGCTGGAAACTAGAGGCGAGTCTGGAGGCTGGAGTCTAGAGGCAAGGCTGGGGACTAGAGGCTGGAGACAAGAGGCGAGGCTGGAGGCTGGGGACCAGAGGCGAGGCTGGAGGCCGGGGGCTGGGGTCCAGAGGCGAGGCTGGAGACTGGAGACTAGAGGCGAGGCTGGAGGCCGGAGACTGGAGACTGGAGGCCAGACTGGAGGCTGGAGACTAGAGGCGAGGCTGGGGACTAGAGGCGAGACTTTGGACCAGAGGCTGGGGACTAGAGGCTGGGGACCAGAGGCGAGGCTGGAGACTGGAGACTAGAGGTGAGTCTGGAGGCTAGATTGTAGAGGTGAGTCTGAAGGCTGGTGGCTGGAAACTAGAGGCGAGTCTGGAGGCTGGAGTCTAGAGGCAAGGCTGGGGACTAGAGGCTGGAGACCAGAGGCGAGGCTGGAGGCTGGGGACCAGAGGCGAGGCTGGAGGCCGGGGGCTGGGGTCCAGAGGCGAGGCTGGAGGCCGGGGGCTGGGGTCCAGAGGCGAGGCTGGAGACTGGAGACTAGAGGCGAGTCTGGAGGCTGGAGTCTAGAGGCGAGTCTGGAGGCTGGAGTCTAGAGACTAGAGGCGAGTCTGGAGGCTGGAGACTAGGGATTAGGGGTGAGTCTGCAGGCTGGAGACTGGGGACCAGAGGCGAGGATGGAGACTGAAGACCAGATGCGAGGCTGGAGACCAGAGGCGAGGCTGGGGACAGAGGCAAGTCTGGGGACAGAGGCAAGTCTGGGGACAGAGGCAAGGCTGGAGGCTGGGGACCAGAGGCAAGGCTGGAGGCTGGGGACCAGAGGCAAGGCTGGAGGCGCGAGGCTGGGGACCAGAGGCGAGGCTGGAGACTAGAGGCGAGGCTGGAGACTGGGGACTAGAGGCGAGACTGGGGACCAGAGGCGAGGCTGGGACTAGAGGCGAGGCTGGAGGCTGGAGGCTGGGGACAGAGGCGAGGCTGGAGGCTGATGACCAGAGGCGAGGCTGGAGGCTGGAGGCTGGGGACCAGAAGCGAGGCTGGAGGCTGGAGGCTGGGGGCTGGGGACCAGAGGCGAGGCTGGAGGCTGGGGGCTGGGGACCAGAGGTGAGGCTGGAGGCTGGGGGCTGGGGACCAGAGGCGAGGCTGGAGGCTGGGGGCTGGGGACCAGGGGCGAGGCTGGATGCTGGGGACCAGAGGCGAGGCTGGAGGCTGGGGACTAGAGGCGAGGCTGGGGACTAGAGGCTGGAGACCAGAGGCGAGGCTGGAGGCTGGGGACCAGAGGCGAGGCTGGAGGCCGGGGGCTGGGGTCCAGAGGCGAGGCTGGAGACTGGAGACTAGAGGCGAGGCTGGAGGCCGGAGACTGGAGACTGGAGGCCAGACTGGAGGCTGGAGACTAGAGGCAAGACTGGAGGCTGGAGACTAGAGGCAAGGCTGGGGACTAGAGGCTAGGGACCAGAGGAGAGACTTGGGACCAGAGGCTGGGGACCAGAGGCGAGGCTGGGGACTAGAGGCTGGGGACCAGAGGCGAGGCTGGAGACTGGAGACTAGAGGCGAGTCTGAAGGCTGGAGGCTGGAAACTAGAGGCGAGTCTGGAGGCTGGAGTCTAGAGGCAAGGCTGGGGACTAGAGGCTGGAGACTAGAGGCGAGGCTGGGGACCAGAGGCGAGGCTGGAGACTGGAGACCAGAGGCGAGGCTGGAGACTGGAGACTAGAGGCGAGGCTGGAGGCCGGAGACTGGAGACTAGAGGCGAGACTGAAGGCTGGGGACTAGAGGCGAGGCTGGGGACTTGAGGCTGGAGACCAGAGGCGAGGCTGGAGGCTGGGGACCAGAGGCGAGGCTGGAGGCCGGGGGCTGGGGTCCAGAGGCGAGGCTGGAGACTGGAGACTAGAGGCGAGGCTGGAGGCCGGAGACTGGAGACTGGAGGCCAGACTGGAGGCTGGAGACTAGAGGCAAGGCTGGGGACTGGAGGCTCGGGACCAGAGGCGAGACTGGGGACCAGAGGCTGGGGACCAGAGGCGAGGCTGGAGACTGGAGACTAGAGGCTAGGCTGGAGGCCGGAGACTGGAGGCTGGAGGCCGGGGGCTGGGGTCCAGAGGCGAGGCTGGAGGCCGGGGGCTGGGGTCCAGAGGCAAGGCTGGAGGCCGGGGGCTGGGGTCCAGAGGCAAGGCTGGAGGCTGGGGACCAGAGGCGAGGCTGGAGACCAGAAGCGAGGCTGGAGACCAGAGGCGAGGCTGGGGACCAGAGGCGAGGCTGGAGGCTGGGGACCAGAGGCGAGGCTGGAGGCTGGGGACTGGAGACTAGAGGTGAGTCTGGAGGCTGGAGACTGGAGACTAGAGGCGAGTCTGGAGGCTGGAGTCTAGAGACTGGAGGTGAGTCTGGAGGCTGGAGTCTAGAGACTAGAGGAGAGGCTGGAGACTAGAGGCGAGGTTGGAGACTGGAGACTGGGGACCAGAGGCGAGGCTGGGGACCAGAGACGAGGCTGGAGGCTGGAGACTAGAAGCGAGTCTGGAGGCTGGAGTCTAGAGACGAGTCTGGAGGCTGGAGTCTAGAGACGAGTCTGGAAGCTGGAGACTGGAGACTGGGGACTAGAGGCGAGGCTGGGGACTAGATGCTGGGGACCAGAGGCGAGGATGGAGGCTGGAGACTAGAGGCGAAGCTGGAGGCTGGAGACTAGAAGCGAGGCTGGAGGCTGGAGACTGGAGACTAGAGGCGAGTCTGGAGGCTGGAGTCTAGAGGCGAGTCTGGAGGCTGGAGTCTAGAGGCGAGTCTGGAGGCTGGAGGTTGGAGACTAGAGGCGAGGCTGGAGACTGGAGACTGGGGACTAGAGGCGAGACTGGGGACCAGAGGCGAGGCTGGGACTAGAGGCGAGGCTGGAGGCTGGAGGCTGGGGACAGAGGCGAGGCTGGAGGCTGGGGACTAGAGGCGAGGCTGGAGGCTGCAGACTGGAGACCAGAGGCGAGGCTGGAGGCTGGGGTCCAGAGGCGAGGCTGGAGGCCGGGGGCTGGGGTCCAGAGGCGAGGCTGGAGGCCGGGGGCTGGGGTCCAGAGGCGAGGCTGGAGGCTGGAGTCTAGAGGCGAGTCTGGAGGCTGGAGTCTAGAGGCGAGTCTGGAGGCTGGAGTCTAGAGACTAGAGGCGAGTCTGGAGGCTGGAGACTAGGGATTAGGGGTGAGTCTGCAGGCTGGAGACTGGGGACCAGAGGCGAGGATGGAGACTGAAGACCAGATGCGAGGCTGGAGACCAGAGGCGAGGCTGGGGACAGAGGCAAGTCTGGGGACAGAGGCAAGTCTGGGGACAGAGGCAAGGCTGGAGGCTGGGGACCAGAGGCAAGGCTGGAGGCTGGGGACCAGAGGCAAGGCTGGAGGCGCGAGGCTGGGGACCAGAGGCGAGGCTGGAGACTAGAGGCGAGGCTGGAGACTGGAGACTGGGGACTAGAGGCGAGACTGGGGACCAGAGGCGAGGTTGGGACTAGAGGCGAGGCTGGAGGCTGGAGGCTGGGGACAGAGGCGAGGCTGGAGGCTGATGACCAGAGGCGAGGCTGGAGGCTGGAGGCTGGGGACCAGAAGCGAGGCTGGAGGCTGGAGGCTGGGGGCTGGGGACCAGAGGCGAGGCTGGAGGCTGGGGGCTGGGGACCAGAGGTGAGGCTGGAGGCTGGGGGCTGGGGACCAGAGGCGAGGCTGGAGGCTGGGGGCTGGGGACCAGGGGCGAGGCTGGATGCTGGGGACCAGAGGCGAGGCTGGAGGCTGGGGACTAGAGGCGAGGCTGGGGACTAGAGGCTGGAGACCAGAGGCGAGGCTGGAGGCTGGGGACCAGAGGCGAGGCTGGAGGCCGGGGGCTGGGGTCCAGAGGCGAGGCTGGAGACTGGAGACTAGAGGCGAGGCTGGAGGCCGGAGACTGGAGACTGGAGGCCAGACTGGAGGCTGGAGACTAGAGGCAAGACTGGAGGCTGGAGACTAGAGGCAAGGCTGGGGACTAGAGGCTAGGGACCAGAGGAGAGACTTGGGACCAGAGGCTGGGGACCAGAGGCGAGGCTGGGGACTAGAGGCTGGGGACCAGAGGCGAGGCTGGAGACTGGAGACTAGAGGCGAGTCTGAAGGCTGGAGGCTGGAAACTAGAGGCGAGTCTGGAGGCTGGAGTCTAGAGGCAAGGCTGGGGACTAGAGGCTGGAGACTAGAGGCGAGGCTGGGGACCAGAGGCGAGGCTGGAGACTGGAGACCAGAGGCGAGGCTGGAGACTGGAGACTAGAGGCGAGGCTGGAGGCCGGAGACTGGAGACTAGAGGCGAGACTGAAGGCTGGGGACTAGAGGCGAGGCTGGGGACTTGAGGCTGGAGACCAGAGGCGAGGCTGGAGGCTGGGGACCAGAGGCGAGGCTGGAGGCCGGGGGCTGGGGTCCAGAGGCGAGGCTGGAGACTGGAGACTAGAGGCGAGGCTGGAGGCCGGAGACTGGAGACTGGAGGCCAGACTGGAGGCTGGAGACTAGAGGCAAGGCTGGGGACTGGAGGCTCGGGACCAGAGGCGAGACTGGGGACCAGAGGCTGGGGACCAGAGGCGAGGCTGGAGACTGGAGACTAGAGGCTAGGCTGGAGGCCGGAGACTGGAGGCTGGAGGCCGGGGGCTGGGGTCCAGAGGCGAGGCTGGAGGCCGGGGGCTGGGGTCCAGAGGCAAGGCTGGAGGCCGGGGGCTGGGGTCCAGAGGCAAGGCTGGAGGCTGGGGACCAGAGGCGAGGCTGGAGACCAGAAGCGAGGCTGGAGACCAGAGGCGAGGCTGGGGACCAGAGGCGAGGCTGGAGGCTGGGGACCAGAGGCGAGGCTGGAGGCTGGGGACTGGAGACTAGAGGTGAGTCTGGAGGCTGGAGACTGGAGACTAGAGGCGAGTCTGGAGGCTGGAGTCTAGAGACTGGAGGTGAGTCTGGAGGCTGGAGTCTAGAGACTAGAGGAGAGGCTGGAGACTAGAGGCGAGGTTGGAGACTGGAGACTGGGGACCAGAGGCGAGGCTGGGGACCAGAGACGAGGCTGGAGGCTGGAGACTAGAAGCGAGTCTGGAGGCTGGAGTCTAGAGACGAGTCTGGAGGCTGGAGTCTAGAGACGAGTCTGGAAGCTGGAGACTGGAGACTGGGGACTAGAGGCGAGGCTGGGGACTAGATGCTGGGGACCAGAGGCGAGGATGGAGGCTGGAGACTAGAGGCGAAGCTGGAGGCTGGAGACTAGAAGCGAGGCTGGAGGCTGGAGACTGGAGACTAGAGGCGAGTCTGGAGGCTGGAGTCTAGAGGCGAGTCTGGAGGCTGGAGTCTAGAGGCGAGTCTGGAGGCTGGAGGTTGGAGACTAGAGGCGAGGCTGGAGACTGGAGACTGGGGACTAGAGGCGAGACTGGGGACCAGAGGCGAGGCTGGGACTAGAGGCGAGGCTGGAGGCTGGAGGCTGGGGACAGAGGCGAGGCTGGAGGCTGGGGACTAGAGGCGAGGCTGGAGGCTGCAGACTGGAGACCAGAGGCGAGGCTGGAGGCTGGGGACCAGAGGCGAGGCTGGAGACCAGAAGCCAGGCTGGAGACCAGAAGCGAGGCTGGAGACCAGAAGCGAGGCTGGAGACCAGAGGCGAGGCTGGAGACCAGAGGCGAGGCTGGGGACCAGAGGCGAGGCTGGGGACCAGAGGCGAGGCTGGGGACCAGAGGCGAGACTGGAGGCTGGGGACCAGAGGCGAGGCTGGAGGCTGGAGACTAGAAGCGAGGCTGGAGGCTGGAGACTGGAGACTAGAGGTGAGTCTGGAGGCTGGAGACTGGAGACTAGAGGCGAGTCTGGAGGCTGGAGTCTAGAGACGAGAGGTGAGTCTGGAGGCTGGAGTCTAGAGACGAGTCTGGAAGCTGGAGACTGGAGACTGGGGACTAGAGGTGAGGCTGGGGACTAGATGCTGGGGACCAGAGGCGAGGATGGAGGCTGGAGACTAGAGGCGAAGCTGGAGGCTGGAGACTAGAAGCGAGGCTGGAGGCTGGAGACTAGAAGCGAGGCTGGAGGCTGGAGACTGGAGACTAGAGGCGAGTCTGGAGGCTGGAGTCCAGAGGCGAGTCTGGAGGCTGGAGTCTAGAGGCGACTCTGGAAGCTGGAGGTTGGAGACTAGAGGCGAGGCTGGAGACTAGAGGCGAGGCTGGAGACTGGAGACTGGGGACTAGAGGCGAGACTGGGGACCAGAGGCGAGGCTGGGACTAGAGGCGAGGCTGGAGGCTGGAGGCTGGGGACAGAGGCGAGGCTGGAGGCTGGGGACCAGAGGCGAGGCTGGAGGCTGGAGGCTGGGGCCCAGAAGCGAGGCTGGGGGCTGGGGACCAGAGGCGAGGCTGGAGGCTGGGTGCTGGGGTTCAGAGGTGAGGCTGGAGGCTGGGGGCTGGGGACCAGAGGCGAGGCTGGAGGCTGGGGGCTGGGGACCAGAGGCGAGGCTGGAGGCTGGGTGCTGGGGTCCAGAGGTGAGGCTGGAGGCTGGGGGCTGGGGACCAGAGGCGAGGCTGGAGGCTGGGGGCTGGGGACCAGAGGCGAGGCTGGATGCTGAGGACCAGAGGCGAGGCTGGAGGCTGGGGGCTGTGGGCTGGGGACCAGAGGCAAGGCTGGAGGCTGGGGGCTGGGGACCAGAAGCGAGGCTGGGGGCCGGGGCTGGGGACCAGAGGTGAGGCTGGAGGCTGGGGACCAGAGGCGAGGCTGGAGGCTGGGGGCTGGGGTCCAGAGGCGAGTCTGGAGGTTGGAGGCTGGGGACCAGAGGCGAGGCTGGAGGCTGGGGGCTGGGGACCAGAAGCGAGGCTGGAGGCCGGGGGCTGGGGACCAGAGGTGAGGCTGGAGGCCGGGGACCAGAGAGTAGAGGCGAGTCTGGAGGCTGGAGACTAGAGACGAGTCTGGAGGTTGGAGACTAGAGACTAGAGGCGAGTCTGGAGGCTGGACTGGAGGCTGGAGACTGGGGACCAGAGGCGAGGCTGGAGACCGAAGACCAGATGCGAGGCTGGAGACCAGAGGCGAGGCTGGAGGCTGGAGACTAGAAGCGAGGCTGGAGACTGGAGTCTAGAGGCGAGGCTGGAGACTGGAGACTAGAGGCGAGGCTGGAGACTGGAGACTAGAGGTGAGTCTGGAGGCTAGATTCTAGAGGTGAGTCTGAAGGCTGGTGGCTGGAAACTAGAGGCGAGTCTGGAGGCTGGAGTCTAGAGGCAAGGCTGGGGACTAGAGGCTGGAGACCAGAGGCGAGGCTGGAGGCCGGGGGCTGGGGTCCAGAGGCGAGGCTGGAGACTGGAGACTAGAGGCGAGGCTGGAGGCCGGAGACTGGAGACTGGAGGCCAGACTGGAGGCTGGAGACTAGAGGCAAGGCTGGGGACTAGAGGCTAGGGACCAGAGGCTGGGGACCAGAGGCGAGGCTGGAGACTGGAGACTAGAGGGGAGGCTGGAGGCCTCGCCTAGAGGCGAGGCTGGAGGCCTCGAGGCGAGGCTGGAGGCCGGAGACTGGAGGCTGGAGGCCAGGTGCTGGGGTCCAGAGGCGAGGCTGGAGGCCGGGGGCTGGGGTCCAGAGGCGAGGCTGGAGGCTGGAGTCTAGAGGCGAGTCTGGAGGCTGGAGTCTAGAGGCGAGTCTGGAGGCTGGAGTCTAGAGACTAGAGGCGAGTCTGGAGGCTGGAGACTAGGGATTAGGCGTGAGTCTGGAGGCTGGAGACTGGGGACCAGAGGCGAGGCTGGAGACTGAAGACCAGATGCGAGGCTGGAGACCAGAGGCGAGGCTGGAGGCTGGAGACTAGAAGCGAGGCTGGAGACTGGAGACTAGAGGCGAGGCTGGAGACTGGAGACTAGAGGCGAGGCTGGAGACTGGAGACTAGAGGCGAGTCTGGAGGCTAGATTCTAGAGGCGAGTCTGAAGGCTGGAGGCTGGAAACTAGAGGCGAGTCTGGAGGCTGGAGTCTAGAGGCAAGGCTGGGGACTAGAGGCTGGAGACAAGAGGCGAGGCTGGAGGCTGGGGACCAGAGGCGAGGCTGGAGGCCGGGGGCTGGGGTCCAGAGGCGAGGCTGGAGACTGGAGACGAGAGGCGAGGCTGGAGGCCGGAGACTGGAGACTGGAGGCCAGACTGGAGGCTGGAGACTAGAGGCAAGGCTGGGGACTAGAGGCGAGACTTGGGACCAGAGGCTGGGGACTAGAGGCTGGGGACCAGAGGCGAGGCTGGAGACTGGAGACTAGAGGTGAGTCTGGAGGCTAGATTGTAGAGGTGAGTCTGAAGGCTGGTGGCTGGAAACTAGAGGCGAGTCTGGAGGCTGGAGTCTAGAGGCAAGGCTGGGGACTAGAGGCTGGAGAACAGAGGCGAGGCTGGAGGCTGGGGACCAGAGGCGAGGCTGGAGGCCGGGGGCTGGGGTCCAGAGGCGAGGCTGGAGGCCGGGGGCTGGGGTCCAGAGGCGAGGCTGGAGACTGGAAACTAGAGGCGAGGCTGGAGGCCGGAGACTGGAGACTGGAGGCCAGACTGGAGGCTGGAGACTAGAGGCAAGGCTGGGGACTAGAGGCTAGGGACCAGAGGCTGGGGACCAGAGGCGAGGCTGGAGACTGGAGACTAGAGGCGAGGCTGGAGGCCAGAGACTGGAGGCTGGAGGCCAGATGCTGGGGTCCAGAGGCGAGGCTGGAGGCCGGGAGCTGGGATCCAGAGGCGAGGCTGGAGGCCGGGGGCTGGGGTCCAGAGGCGAGGCTGGAGGCTGGAGTCTAGAGGCGAGTCTGGAGGCTGGAGTCTAGAGGCGAGTCTGGAGGCTGGAGTCTAGAGACTAGAGGCGAGTCTGGAGGCTGGAGACTAGGGATTAGGGGTGAGTCTGCAGGCTGGAGACTGGGGACCAGAGGCGAGGATGGAGACTGAAGACCAGATGCGAGGCTGGAGACCAGAGGCGAGGCTGGGGACAGAGGCAAGTCTGGGGACAGAGGCAAGGCTGGAGGCGGGGGACCAGAGGCAAGGCTGGAGGCTCGAGGCTGGGGACCAGAGGCGAGGCTGGAGGCCGGGAGTGAGGCTGGAGGCTAGGGACCAGAGGCAAGGCTGGAGGCTCGAGGCTGGGGACCAGAGGCGAGGCTGGAGGCTAGAGGCTGGGGACCAGAGGCGAGGCTGGAGGCTGGGGACTGGAGACTAGAGGCAAGTCTGGAGGCTGGAGGCTGGAGACTAGAGGCGAGGCTGGAGACTAGAGACTGGGGACCAGAGGCAAGGCTGGAGACTAGAGACTGGGGACCAGAGGCGAGGCTGGAGACTAGAGGCGAGGCTGGAGACTAGAGGCGAGTCTGGAGGCTGGAGGCTGGAGACTAGAGGCGACTTTGGAGGCTGGAGTCTAGAGGCGGGTCTGGAGGCTGGAGTCTAGAGACTAGAGGCGAGTCTGGTGGCTGGAGGCTGGAGACTAGAGGCGAGGCTGGAGACTGGAGACTGGGGACTAGAGGCGAGGCTGGGGACCAGAGGCGAGGCTGGAGACTAGAGGCGAGTCTGGAGGTTGGAGGCTGGGGACCAGAGGCAAGGCTGGAGGCTCGAGGCTGGGGACCAGAGGCGTGGCTGGAGGCTGGAGGCTGGGGACCAGAGGCGAGGCTGGGGACCAGAGGTGAGGCTGGGGACAGAGGCAAGGCTGGGGACAGAGGCAAGGCTGGGGACAGAGGCAAGGCTGGAGGCTGGGGACCAGAGGCAAGGCTGGAGGCTCGAGGCTGGGGACCAGAGGCGAGGCTGGAGGCCGGGGGCGAGGCTGGAGGCTAGGGACCAGAGGCAAGGCTGGAGGCTCGAGGCTGGGGACCAGAGGCGAGGCTGGAGGCCGGGGGCTGGGGTCCAGAGGCGAGGCTGGAGACTGGAGACTGGAGGCCAGACTGGAGGCTGGAGACTAGAGGCAAGGCTGGGGACTAGAGGCTAGGGACCAGAGGCGAGACTTGGGACCAGAGGCTGGGGACCAGAGGCGAGGCTGGAGACTGGAGACTAGAGGTGAGTCTGGAGGCTAGATTCTAGAGGTGATTCTGAAGGCTGGTGGCTGGAAACTAGAGGCGAGTCTGGAGGCTGGAGTCTAGAGGCAAGGCTGGGGACTAGAGGCTGGAGACCAGAGGCGAGGCTGGAGGCTGGGGACCAGAGGCGAGGCTGGAGGCTGGGGACCAGAGGCGAGGCTGGAGGCCGGGGGCTGGGGTCCAGAGGCGAGGCTGGAGACTGGAGACTAGAGGCGAGGCTGGAGGCCGGAGACTGGAGACTGGAGGCCAGACTGGAGGCTGGAGACTAGAGGCAAGGCTGGGGACTAGAGGCTAGGGACCAGAGGCTGGGGACCAGAGGCGAGGCTGGAGGCCGGAGACTGGAGGCTGGAGGCCAGGTGCTGGGGTCCAGAGGCGAGGCTGGAGGCCTGGGGCTGGGGTCCAGAGGCGAGGCTGGAGGCCGGGGGCTGGGGTCCAGAGGCGAGGCTGGAGGCTGGAGTGTAGAGGCGAGTCTGGAGGCTGGAGTCTAGAGGCGAGTCTGGAGGCTGGAGTCTAGAGACTAGAGGCGAGTCTAGAGGCTGGAGGCTGGAGACTAGAGGCGAGTCTGGAGGCTGGAGACTGGAGACTAGAGGCGAGTCTGGAGGCTGGGGACCAGAGGCGAGGCTGGGGACCAGAGGTGAGGCTGGGGACAGAGGCAAGGCTGGGGACAGAGGCAAGGCTGGAGGCTGGGGACCAGAGGCAAGGCTGGAGGCTCGAGGCTGGGGACCAGAGGCGAGGCTGGAGGCCGGGGGCGAGGCTGGAGGCTAGGGACCAGAGGCAAGGCTGGAGGCTCGAGGCTGGGGACCAGAGGCGAGGCTGGAGGCTAGAGGCTGGGGACCAGAGGCGAGGCTGGAGGCTGGGGACTGGAGACTAGAGGCGAGTCTGGAGGCTGGAGGCTGGAGACTAGAGGCGAGGCTGGAGACTAGAGACTGGGGACCAGAGGCAAGGCTGGAGACTAGAGACTGGGGACCAGAGGCGAGGCTGGAGACTAGAGACTAGAAGCGAGGCTGGAGACTAGAGGCGAGGCTGGGGACCAGAGGCGAGGCTGGAGGCTCGAGGCTGGGGACCAGAGGCGAGGCTGGAGGCTAGAGGCTGGGGACCAGCGGCGAGGCTGGAGGCTGGAGGCTGGAGACTAGAGGCGAGGCTGGAGACTAGAGACTGGGGACCAGAGGCAAGGCTGGAGACTAGAGACTGGGGACCAGAGGCGAGGCTGGAGACTAGAGACTAAAGCGAGGCTGGAGACCAGAGGCGAGGCTGGAGACTAGAGGCGAGTCTGGAGGCTGGAGGCTGGAGACTAGAGGCGACTCTGGAGGCTGGAGTCTAGAGGCGGGTCTGGTGGCTGGAGGCTGGAGACTAGAGGCGAGGCTGGAGACTGGAGACTGGGGACTAGAGGCGAGGCTGGGGACCAGAGGCGAGGCTGGAGACTGGAGACTAGAGGCGAGGCTGGAGGCCGGAGACTGGAGGCTGGAGGCCGGGTGCTGGGGTCCAGAGGCGAGGCTGGAGGCCGGGGGCTGTGGTCCAGAGGCGAGGCTGGAGGCCGGGGGCTGGGGTCCAGAGGGGAGGCTGGAGGCTGGAGTCTAGAGGCGAGTCTGGAGGCTGGAGTCTCGAGGCGAGTCTGGAGGCTGGAGTCTAGAGACTAGAGGCGAGTCTGGAGGCTGGAGGCTGGAGACTAGAGGCGAGTCTGGAGGCTGGAGGATGGGGACCAGAGGCGTGGCTGGAGGCTGGAGGCTGGGGACCAGAGGCGAGGCTGGGGACCAGAGGTGAGGCTGGGGACAGAGGCAAGGCTGGGGACAGAGGCAAGGCTGGAGGCTGGGGACCAGAGGCAAGGCTGGAGGCTCGAGGCTGGGGACCAGAGGCGAGGCTGGAGGCCGGGGTCGAGGCTGGAGTCTAGGGACCAGAGGCAAGGCTGGAGGCTCGAGGCTGGGGACCAGAGGCGAGGCTGGAGGCCGGGGGCTGGGGTCCAGAGGCGAGGCTGGAGACTGGAGACTAGAGGCGAGGCTGGAGGCCGGAGACTGGAGACTGGAGGCCAGACTGGAGGCTGGAGACTAGAGGCAAGGCTGGGGACTGGAGGCTAGGGACCAGAGGCGAGACTTGGGACCAGAGGCTGGGGACTAGAGGCTGGGGACCAGAGGCGAGGCTGGAGACTGGAGACTAGAGGTGAGTCTGGAGGCTAGATTCTAGAGGTGAGTCTGAAGGCTGGTGGCTGGAAACTAGAGGCGAGTCTGGAGGCTGGAGTCTAGAGGCAAGGCTGGGGACTAGAGGCTGGAGACCAGAGGCGAGGCTGGAGGCTGGGGACCAGAGACGAGGCTGGAGACTGGAGACTACAGGCGAGGCTGGAGGCCGGAGACTGGAGGCTGGAGGCCAGGTGCTGGGGTCCAGAGGCGAGGCTGGAGGCCGGGGGCTGGGGTCCAGAGGTGAGGCTGGAGGCCGGGGGCTGGGGTCCAGAGGCGAGGCTGGAGGCTGAAGTGTAGAGGCGAGTCTGGAGGCTGAAGTCTAGAGGCGAGTCTGGAGGCTGGAGTCTAGAGACTAGAGGCGAATCTGGAGGCTGGAGGCTGGAGACTAGAGGCGAGTCTGGAGGCTGGAGGCTGGAGACCAGAGGCGAGTCTGGAGGCTGGGGACCAGAGGCGAGGCTGGGGACCAGAGGTGAGGCTGGGGACAGAGGCAAGGCTGGGGACAGAGGCAAGGCTGGAGGCTGGGGACCAGAGGCAAGGCTGGAGGCTCGAGGCTGGGGACCAGAGGCGAGGCTGGAGGCCGGGGGCGAGGCTGGAGGCTAGGGACCAGAGGCAAGGCTGGAGGCTCGAGGCTGGGGACCAGAGGCGAGGCTGGAGGCTCGAGGCTGGGGACCAGAGGCGAGGCTGGAGGCTAGAGGCTGGGGACCAGAGGCGAGGCTGGAGGCTGGGGACCGGAGGCGAGGCTGGAGGCTGGGGACCGGAGGTGAGGCTGGAGGCTGGAGACCGGAGGCGAGGCTGGAGGCTGGAGACCGGAGGCGAGGCTGGAGGCTGGAGACCGGAGGCGAGTCTGGAGGCTGGGGAATAGAGGTGAGTCTGGAGGCTGGGAAATAGAGGTGAGTCTGGAGGCTGGAGACTAGAGGCAAGGCTGGAGGCTGGAGGTGAGGCTGGAGGCTGGAGTCTGCGGACTAGAGGCGAGGCTGGAGGCTGGAGGCTGGGGACTGGCGGCGAGGCTGGAGGCTGGGGAACAGAGGCGAGGCTGGAGGCTGGAGACTGGATGCGAGGCTGGAGGCTGGGGACCGGAGGCGAGGCTGGAGGCTGGGGACCGGAGGCGAGGCTGGAGGCTGGGGACCGGAGGCGAGGCTGGAGGCTGGATGCTGGAGACTGGGGACTAGAGGCGAGGCTGGAGACTGGAGACTGGAGACTGGGGACTAGAGGCGAGGCTGGAGACTGGAGATTGGGGACTAGAGGCGAGGCTGGGGACCAGAGGCGAGGCTGGAGACTGGAGACTAGAGGCGAGGCTGGAGGCCGGAGACTGGAGGCTGGAGGCCAGGTGCTGGGGTCCAGAGGCGAGGCTGGAGGCCGGGGGCTGGGGTCCAGAGGCGAGGCTGGAGGCCGGGGGCTGGGGTCCAGAGGGGAGGCTGGAGTCTAGAGGCGAGTCTGGAGGCTAGAGTCTAGAGACTAGAGGCGAGTCTGGAGGCTGGAGGCTGGAGACTAGAGGCGAGTCTGGAGGCTGGAGGCTGGAGACTAGAGGCGAGTCTGGAGGCTGGAGGCTAGAGACTAGAGGCGAGTCTGGAGGCTGGGGACCAGAGACGAGGCTGGGGACCAGAGGTGAGGCTGGGGACAGAGGCAAGGCTGGGGACAGAGGCAAGGCTGGAGGCTGGGGACCAGAGGCAAGGCTGGAGGCTCGAGGCTGGGGAGCAGAGGCGAGGCTGGAGGCCGGGGGCGAGGCTGGAGGCTAGGGACCAGAGGCAAGGCTGGAGGCTCGAGGCTGGGGACCAGAGGCGAGGCTGGAGGCTAGAGGCTGGGGACCAGAGGCGAGGCTGGAGGCTGGGGACTGGAGACTGGAGACTAGAGGCGAGTCTGGAGGCTGGAGGCTGGAGACTAGAGGCGAGGCTGGAGACTAGAGACTGGGGACCAGAGGCAAGGCTGGAGACTAGAGACTGGGGACCAGAGGCGAGGCTGGAGACTAGAGACTAGAAGCGAGGCTGGAGGCTGGAGGCTGGAGACTGGAGACTAGAGGCGAGTCTGGAGGCTGGAGTCTAGAGGCGAGTCTGGAGGCTGGAGTCTAGAGGCGAGTCTGGAGGCTGGAGGTTGGAGACTAGAGGCGAGGCTGGAAACTAGAGGCGAGGCTGGAGACTGGAGACTGGGGACTAGAGGCGAGACTGGGGACCAGAGGTGAGGCTCGGACTAGAGGCGAGACTGGGGACCAGAGGCGAGGCTGGGACTAGAGGCGAGGCTGGAGGCTGGAGGCTGGGGACAGAGGCGAGGCTGGAGGCTGGGGACCAGAGGCGAGGCTGGAGGCTGGAGGCTGGGGACCAGAAGCGAGGCTGGAGGCTGGAGGCTGGGGGCTGGGGACTAGAGGCGAGGCTGGAGGCTGGGTGCTGGGGTCCAGAGGTGAGGCTGGAGGCTGGGGGCTGGGGACCAGAGGCGAGGCTGGAGGCTGGGGGCTGGGGACCAGAGGCGAGGCTGGATGCTGGGGACCAGAGGCGAGGCTGGAGGCTGGGGGCTGTGGGCTGGGGACCAGAGGCAAGGCTGGAGGCTGGGGGCTGGGGACCAGAAGCGAGGCTGGGGGCCGGGGGTTGGGGACCAGAGGTGAGGCTGGAGGCTGGGGACCAGAGGCGAGGCTGGAGGCTGGGGGCTGGTGTCCAGAGGCGAGTCTGGAGGCTGGAGGCTGGGGACCAGAGGCGAGGCTGGAGGCTGGGGGCTGGGGACCAGAAGCGAGGCTGGAGGCCGGGGGCTGGGGACCAGAGGTGAGGCTGGAGGCCCGGGACCAGAGAGTAGAGGCGAGTCTGGAGGCTGGAGACTAGAGACGAGTCTGGAGGTTGGAGACTAGAGACTAGAGGCGAGTCTGGAGGCTGGAGACTAGGGATTAGGGGTGAGTCTGGAGGCTGGAGACTGGGGACCAGAGGCGAGGCTGGAGACTGAAGACCAGATGCGAGGCTGGAGACCAGAGGCGAGGCTGGAGGCTGGAGACTAGAAGCGAGGCTGGAGACTGGAGACTAGAGTCGAGGCTGGAGACTGGAGACTAGAGGCGAGGCTGGAGACTGGAGACTAGAGGCGAGTCTGGAGGCTAGATTCTAGAGGCGAGTCTGAAGGCTGGAGGCTGGAAACTAGAGGCGAGTCTGGAGGCTGGAGTCTAGAGGCAAGGCTGGGGACTAGAGGCTGGAGACTAGAGGCGAGGCTGGGGACCAGAGGCGAGGCTGGAGACTGGAGACCAGAGGCGAGGCTGGAGACTGGAGACTAGAGGTGAGGCTGGAGGCCGGAGACTGGAGACTAGAGGCGAGACTTAAGGCTGGGGACTAGAGGCGAGGCTGGGGACTAGAGGCTGGAGACAAGAGGCGAGGCTGGAGGCTGGGGACCAGAGGCGAGGCTGGAGGCCGGGGGCTGGGGTCCAGAGGCGAGGCTGGAGACTGGAGACTAGAAGCGAGGCTGGAGGCCGGAGACTGGAGGCTGGAGACAAGAGGCAAGGCTGGGGACTAGAGGCCAGGGACCAGAGGCGAGACTTGGGACCAGAGGCTGGGGACTAGAGGCTGGGGACCAGAGGCGAGGCTGGAGACTGGAGACTAGAGGTGAGTCTGGAGGCTAGATTCTAGAGGTGAGTCTGAAGGCTGGTGGCTGGAAACTAGAGGCGAGTCTGGAGGCTGGAGTCTAGAGGCAAGGCTGGGGACTAGAGGCTGGAGACCAGAGGCGAGGCTGGAGGCTGGGGACCAGAGGCGAGGCTGGAGGCCGGGGGCTGGGGTCCAGAGGCGAGGCTGGAGACTGGAGACTAGAGGCGAGGCTGGAGGCCGGAGACTGGAGACTGGAGGCCAGACTGGAGGCTGGAGACTAGAGGCAAGGCTGGGGACTAGAGGCTAGGGACCAGAAGCTGGGGACCAGAGGCGAGGCTGGAGACTGGAGACTAGAGGCGAGGCTGGAGGCCGGAGACTGGAGGCTGGAGGCCGGGGGCTGGGGTCCAGAGGCGATGCTGGAGGCCGGGGGCTGGGGTCCAGAGGCGAGGCTGGAGGCTGGAGTCCAGAGGCGAGTCTGGAGGCTGGAGTCCAGAGGCGAGTCTGGAGGCTGGAGTCTAGAGACTAGAGGCGAGTCTGGAGGCTGGAGGCTGGAGACTAGAGGCGAGTCTGGAGGCTGGAGGCTGGAGACTAGAGGCGAGTCTGGAGGCTGGGGACCAGAGGCGAGGCTGGGGACCAGAAGTGAGGCTGGGGACAGAGGCAAGGCTGGGGACAGAGGCAAGGCTGGGGATAGAGGCAAGGCTGGGGACAGAGGCAGGGCTGGGGACAGAGGCAGGGCTGGAGGCTGGGGACCAGAGGCAAGGCTGGAGGCTCGAGGCTGGGGACCAGAGGCGAGGCTGGAGGCCGGGGGCGAGGCTGGAGGCTAGGGACCAGAGGCAAGGCTGGAGGCTCGAGGCTGGGGACTAGAAGCGAGGCTGGAGACTAGAGACTGGGGACCAGAGGCGAGGCTGGAGACTGGAGACTAGAAGCGAGGCTGGAGACTAGAGGCGAGTCTGGAGGCTGGAGGCTGGAGACTAGAGGCAACTCTGGAGGCTGGAGTCTAGAGGCGAGTCTGGAGGCTGGAGTCTAGAGACTAGAGGCGAGTCTGGAGGCTGGAGGCTGGAGACTAGAGGCGAGGCTGGAGACTGGAGACTGGGGAGTAGAGGCGAGGCTGGGGACCAGAGGCGAGGCTGGAGACTGGAGACTAGAGGCGAGGCTGGAGGCCGGAGACTGAAGGCTGGAGGCCAGGTGCTGGGGTCCAGAGGCGAGGCTGGAGGCCGGGGGCTGGGGTCCAGAGGCGAGGCTGGAGGCTGGAGTCTGGAGGCGAGTCTGGAGGCTGGAGTCCAGAGGCGAGTCTGGAGGCTGGAGTCTAGAGACTAGAGGCGAGTCTGGAGTCTGGAGGCTGGAGACTAGAGGCGAGTCTGGAGGCTGGAGGCTGGAGACTAGAGGCGAGTCTGGAGGCTGGAGGCTGGAGACCAGAGGCGAGTCTGGAGGCTGGGGACCAGAGGCGAGGCTGGGGACCAGAGGTGAGGCTGGGGACAGAGGCAAGGCTGGGGACAGAGGCAAGGCTGGAGGCTGGGGACCAGAGGCAAGGCTGGAGGCTCGAGGCTGGGGACCAGAGGCGAGGCTGGAGGCCGGGGGCGAGGCTGGAGGCTAGGGACCAGAGGCAAGGCTGGAGGCTCGAGGCTGGGGACCAGAGGCGAGGCTGGGGACCAGAGGCGAGGCTGGGGACCAGAGGCGAGGCTGGAGGCTGGGGACCAGAGGCGAGGCTGGAGGCTGGAGACTAGAAGCGAGGCTGGAGGCTGGAGACTGGAGACTAGAGGTGAGTCTGGAGGCTGGAGACTGGAGAGTAGAGGCGAGTCTGGAGGCTGGAGTCTAGAGACTAGAGGTGAGTCTGGAGGCTGGAGTCTAGAGACTAGAGGAGAGGCTGGAGACTAGAGGCGAGGTTGGAGACTGGAGACTGGGGACCAGAGGCGAGGCTGGAGGCTGGAGACTAGAAGCGAGTCTGGAGGCTGGAATGTAGAGACGAGTCTGGAGGCTGGAGTCTAGAGACGAGTCTGGAGGCTGGAGTCCAGAGACGAGTCTGGAGGTTGGAGACTGGAGACTGGGGACTAGAGGTGAGGCTGGGGACTAGATGCTGGGGACCAGAGGCGAGGATGGAGGCTGGAGACTAGAGGCGAAGCTGGAGGCTGGAGGCTGGAGACTGGAGACTAGAGGCGAGTCTGGAGGCTGGAGTCTAGAGGCGAGTCTGGAGGCTGGAGGTAGGAGACTAGAGGCGAGGCTGGAGACCGGAGACTGGGGACTAGAGGCGAGACTGGGGACCAGAGGCGAGGCTGGGACTAGAGGCGAGGCTGGAGGCTGGAGGCTGGGGACAGAGGCGAGGCTGGAGTCTGGGGACCAGAGGCGAGGCTGGAGGCTGGGGGCTGGGGACCAGGGGCGAGGCTGGATGCTGGGGACCAGAGGCGAGGCTGGAGGCTGGGGACTAGAGGCGAGGCTGGGGACTAGAGGCTGGAGACCAGAGGCGAGGCTGGAGGCTGGGGACCAGAGGCGAGGCTGGAGGCCGGGGGCTGGGGTCCAGAGGCGAGGCTGGAGACTGGAGACTAGAGGCAAGGCTGGAGGCCGGAGACTGGAGACTGGAGGCCAGACTGGAGGCTGGAGACTAGAGGCAAGGCTGGGGACTGGAGGCTCGGGACCAGAGGCGAGACTGGGGACCAGAGGCTGGGGACCAGAGGCGAGGCTGGAGACTGGAGACTAGAGGCGAGGCTGGAGACTGGAGACTAGAGGTGAGTCTGGATGCTAGATTCTAGAGGCGAGTCTGAAGGCTGGAGGCTGGAAACTAGAGGCGAGTCTGGAGGCTGGAGTCTAGAGGCAAGGCTGGGGACTAGAGGCTGGAGACTAGAGGCGAGGCTGGGGACCAGAGGCGAGGCTGGAGACTGGAGACCAGAGGCGAGGCTGGAGACTGGAGACTAGAGGCGAGGCTGGAGGCCGGAGACTGGAGACTAGAGGCGAGACTGAAGGCTGGGGACTAGAGGCGAGCCTGGGGACTAGAGGCTGGAGACCAGAGGCGAGGCTGGAGGCCGGGGGCTGGGGTCCAGAGGCGAGGCTGGAGACTGGAGACTAGAGGCGAGGCTGGAGGCCGGAGACTGGAGACTGGAGGCCAGACTGGAGGCTGGAGACTAGAGGCAAGGCTGGGGACTGGAGGCTCGGGACCAGAGGCTGGGGACCAGAGGCGAGGCTGGGGACCAGAGGCGAGGCTGGAGACTGGAGACTAGAGGCGAGGCTGGAGGCCGGAGACTGGAGGCTGGAGGCCGGGTGCTGGGGTCCAGAGGCGAGTGGAGGCCGGGGGCTGGGGTCCAGAGGCGAGGCTGGAGGCCGGGGGGCTGGGGTCCAGAGGGGAGGCTGGAGGCCTGGAGTCTAGAGGCGAGTCTGGAGGCTGGAGTCTCGAGGCGAGTCTGGAGGCTGGAGTCTAGAGACTAGAGGCGAGTCTGGAGGCTGGAGGCTGGAGACTAGAGGCGAGTCTGGAGGCTGGAGGATGGGGACCAGAGGCGTGGCTGGAGACTGGAGACTGGGGACTAGAGGCGAGGCTGGGGACCAGAGGCGAGGCTGGAGACTGGAGACTAGAGGCGAGGCTGGAGGCCGGAGACTGGAGGCTGGAGGCCGGGTGCTGGGGTCCAGAGGCGAGGCTGGAGGCCGGGGGCTGGGGTCCAGAGGCGAGGCTGGAGGCCGGGTGCTGGGGTCCAGAGGGGAGGCTGGAGGCTGGAGTCTAGAGGCGAGTCTGGAGGCTGGAGTCTCGAGGCGAGTCTGGAGGCTGGAGTCTAGAGACTAGAGGCGAGTCTGGAGGCTGGAGGCTGGAGACTAGAGGCGAGTCTGGAGGCTGGAGGATGGGGACCAGAGGCGTGGCTGGAGGCTGGAGGCTGGGGACCAGAGGCGAGGCTGGGGACCAGAGGTGAGGCTGGGGACAGAGGCAAGGCTGGGACAGAGGCAAGGCTGGGGACAGAGGCAAGGCTGGAGGCTGGGGACCAGAGGCAAGGCTGGAGGCTCGAGGCTGGGGACCAGAGGCGAGGCTGGAGGCCGGGGTCGAGGCTGGAGGCTAGGGACCAGAGGCAAGGCTGGAGGCTCGAGGCTGGGGACCAGAGGCGAGGCTGGAGGCCGGGGGCTGGGGTCCAGAGGCGAGGCTGGAGACTGGAGACTAGAGGCGAGGCTGGAGGCCGGAGACTGGAGACTGGAGACCAGACTGGAGGCTGGAGACTAGAGGCAAGGCTGGGGGACTAGAGGCTAGGGACCATAGGCGAGACTTGGGACCAGAGCCTGGGGACTAGAGGCTGGGGACCAGAGGCGAGGCTGGAGACTGGAGACTAGAGGTGAGTCTGGAGGCTAGATTCTAGAGGTGAGTCTGAAGGCTGGTGGATGGAAACTAGAGGCGAGTCTGGAGGCTGGAGTCTAGAGGCAAGGCTGGGGACTAGAGGCTGGAGACCAGAGGCGAGGCTGGAGGCTGGGGACCAGAGGCGAGGCTGGAGGCCGGGGGCTGGGGTCCAGAGGCGAGGCTGGAGACTGGAGACTAGAGGCGAGGCTGGAGGCCGGAGACTGGAGACTGGAGGCCAGACTGGAGGCTGGAGACTAGAGGCAAGGCTGGGGACTAGAGGCTAGGGACCAGAGGCTGGGGACCAGAGGCGAGGCTGGAGACTGGAGACTAGAGGCGAGGCTGGAGGCCGGAGACTGGAGGCTGGAGGCCAGGTGCTGGGGTCCAGAGGCGAGGCTGGAGGCCGGGGGCTGGGGTCCAGAGGCGAGGCTGGAGGCCGGGGGCTGGGGTCCAGAGGCGAGGCTGGAGGCCGGGGGCTGGGGTCCAGAGGCGAGTCTGGAGGCTGGAGTCTAGAGGCGAGTCTGGAGGCTGGAGTCTAGAGGCGAGTCTGGAGGCTGGAGTCTAGAGACTAGAGGCGAGTCTGGAGGCTGGAGGCTGGAGACTAGAGGCGAGTCTGGAGGCTGGAGGCTGGAGACTAGAGGAGAGTCTGGAGGCTGGGGACCAGAGGGGAGGCTGGGGACCAGAGGTGAGGCTGGGGACAGAGGCAAGGCTGGGGACAGAGGCAAGGCTGGAGGCTGGGGACCAGAGGCAAGGCTGGAAGCTCGAGGCTGGGGACCAGAGGCGAGGCTGGAGGCCGGGGGCGAGGCTGGAGGCTAGGGACCAGAGGCAAGGCTGGAGGCTCGAGGCTGGGGACCAGAGGCGAGGCTGGAGGCTAGAGGCTGGGGACCAGAGGCGAGGCTGGAGGCTGGGGACTGGAGACTAGAGGCGAGTCTGGAGGCTGGAGGCTGGAGACTAGAGGCGAGGCTGGAGACTAGAGACTGGGGACCAGAGGCGAGGCTGGAGACTAGAGACTAAAGCGAGGCTGGAGACTAGAGGCGAGGCTGGAGACTAGAGGCGAGTCTGGAGGCTGGAGGCTGGAGACTAGAGGCGACTCTGGAGGCTGGAGTCTAGAGGCGGGTCTGGAGGCTGGAGTCTAGAGACCAGATCCGAGTCTGGTGGCTGGAGGCTGGAGACTAGAGGCGAGGCTGGAGACTGGAGACTGGGGACTAGAGGCGAGGCTGGGGACCAGAGGCGAGGCTGGAGACTGGAGACTAGAGGCGAGGCTGGAGGCCGGAGACTGGAGGCTGGAGGCCGGGTGCTGGGGGTCCAGAGGCGAGTCTGGAGGCCGGGGGCTGGGGTCCAGAGGCGAGGCTGGAGGCCGGGGGCTGGGGTCCAGAGGGGAGGCTGGAGGCTGGAGTCTAGAGGCGAGTCTGGAGGCTGGAGTCTCGAGGCAAGTCTGCAGGCTGGAGTCTAGAGACTAGAGGCGAGTCTGGAGGCTGGAGGCTGGAGACTAGAGGCGAGTCTGGAGGCTGGAGGATGGGGACCAGAGGCGAGGCTGGGGACCAGAGGTGAGGCTGGGGACAGAGGCAAGGCTGGGGACAGAGGCAAGGCTGGGGACAGAGGCAAGGCTGGAGGCTCGAGGCTGGGGACCAGAGCGAGGCTGGAGGCCGGGGGCGAGGCTGGAGGCTAGGGACCAGAGGCGAGACTTGGGACCAGAGGCTGGGGACTAGAGGCTGGGGACCAGAGGCGAGGCTGGAGACTGGAGACTAGAGGTGAGTCTGGAGGCTAGATTCTAGAGGTGAGTCTGAAGGCTGGTGGCTGGAAACTAGAGGCGAGTCTGGAGGCTGGAGTCTAGAGGCAAGGCTGGGGGACTAGAGGCTGGAGACCAGAGGCGAGGCTGGAGGCTGGGGACCAGAGGCGAGGCTGGAGACTGGAGACTAGAGGCGAGGCTGGAGGCCGGAGACTGGAGGCTGGAGGCCAGGTGCTGGGGTCCAGAGGCGAGGCTGGAGGCCGGGGGCTGGGGTCCAGAGGCGAGGCTGGAGGCCGGGGGCTGGGGTCCAGAGGCGAGGCTGGAGGCTGAAGTGTAGAGGCGAGTCTGGAGGCTGAAGTCTAGAGGCGAGTCTGGAGGCTGGAGTCTAGAGACTAGAGGCGAGTCTGGAGGCTGGAGGCTGGAGACTAGAGGCGAGTCTGGAGGCTGGAGGCTGGAGACCAGAGGCGAGTCTGGAGGCTGGGGACCAGAGGCGAGGCTGGGGACCAGAGGTGAGGCTGGGACCAGAGGCAAGGCTGGGGACAGAGGCAAGGCTGGAGGCTGGGACCAGAGGCAAGGCTGGAGGCTCGAGGCTGGGGGACCAGAGGCGAGGCTGGAGGCCGGGGGCGAGGCTGGAGGCTAGGGACCAGAGGCAAGGCTGGAGGCTCGAGGCTGGGGACCAGAGGCGAGGCTGGAGGCTCGAGGCTGGGGACCAGAGGCGAGGCTGGAGGCTCGAGGCTGGGGACCAGAGGCGAGGCTGGAGGCTGGGGACCGGAGGCGAGGCTGGAGGCTGGGGGACCGGAGGTGAGGCTGGAGGCTGGAGACCGGAGGCGAGGCTGGAGGCTGGAGACCGGAGGCGAGTCTGGAGGCTGGGGAATAGAGGTGAGTCTGGAGGCTGGGAAATAGAGGTGAGTCTGGAGGCTGGAGACTAGAGGCAAGGCTGGAGGCTGGAGGTGAGGCTGGAGGCTGGAGTCTGCGGACTAGAGGCGAGGCTGGAGGCTGGAGGCTGGGGACTGGCGGCGAGGCTGGAGGCTGGGGAACAGAGGCGAGGCTGGAGGCTGGAGACTGGATGCGAGGCTGGAGGCTGGGACCGGAGGCGAGGCTGGAGGCTGGGGACCGGAGGCGAGGCTGGAGGCTGGGGACCGGAGGCGAGGCTGGAGGCTGGGGACCGGAGGCGAGGCTGGAGGCTGGATGCTGGAGACTGGGGACTAGAGGCGAGGCTGGAGACTGGAGACTGGAGACTGGGGACTAGAGGCGAGGCTGGAGACTGGAGATTGGGGACTAGAGGCGAGGCTGGGGACCAGAGGCGAGGCTGGAGACTGGAGACTGGAGGCGAGGCTGGAGGCCGGAGACTGGAGGCTGGAGGCCAGGTGCTGGGGGTCCAGAGGCGAGGCTGGAGGCCGGGGGCTGGGGTCCAGAGGCGAGGCTGGAGGCCGGGGGCTGGGGTCCAGAGGGGAGGCTGGAGGCTGGAGTCTAGAGGCGAGTCTGGAGGCTAGAGTCTAGAGACTAGAGGCGAGTCTGGAGGCTGGAGGCTGGAGACTAGAGGCGAGTCTGGAGGCTGGAGGCTGGAGACTAGAGGCGAGTCTGGAGGCTGGAGGCTAGAGACTAGAGGCGAGTCCTGGAGGCTGGGGACCAGAGGCGAGGCTGGGGACCAGAGGTGAGGCTGGGGACAGAGGCAAGGCTGGGGACAGAGGCAAGGCTGGAGGCTGGGGACCAGAGGCAAGGCTGGAGGCTCGAGGCTGGGGAGCAGAGGCGAGGCTGGAGGCCGGGGGCGAGGCTGGAGGCTAGGGACCAGAGGCAAGGCTGGAGGCTCGAGGCTGGGGACCAGAGGCGAGGCTGGAGGCTAGAGGCTGGGGACCAGAGGCGAGGCTGGAGGCTGGGGACTGGAGACTGGAGACTAGAGGCGAGTCTGGAGGCTGGAGGCTGGAGACTAGAGGCGAGGCTGGAGACTAGAGACTGGGGACCAGAGGCAAGGCTGGAGACTAGAGACTGGGGACCAGAGGCGAGGCTGGAGACTAGAGACTAGAAGCGAGGCTGGAGGCTGGAGGCTGGAGACTGGAGACTAGAGGCGAGTCTGGAGGCTGGAGTCTAGAGGCGAGTCTGGAGGCTGGAGTCTAGAGGCGAGTCTGGAGGCTGGAGGTTGGAGACTAGAGGCGAGGCTGGAAACTAGAGGCGAGACTGGGGACCAGAGGTGAGGCTCGGACTAGAGGCGAGACTGGGGACCAGAGGCGAGGCTGGGACTAGAGGCGAGGCTGGAGGCTGGAGGCTGGGGACAGAGGCGAGGCTGGAGGCTGGGGACCAGAGGCGAGGCTGGAGGCTGGAGGCTGGGGACCAGAAGCGAGGCTGGAGGCTGGAGGCTGGGGGCTGGGGACTAGAGGCGAGGCTGGAGGCTGGGTGCTGGGGTCCAGAGGGGAGGCTGGGGGCTGGGGACCAGAGGCGAGGCTGGAGGCTGGGGGCTGGGGACCAGAGGCGAGGCTGGATGCTGGGGACCAGAGGCGAGGCTGGAGGCTGGGGGCTGTGGGCTGGGGACCAGAGGCAAGGCTGGAGGCTGGGGGCTGGGGACCAGAAGCGAGGCTGGGGGCCGGGGGTTGGGGACCAGAGGTGAGGCTGGAGGCTGGGGACCAGAGGCGAGGCTGGAGGCTGGGGGCTGGTGTCCAGAGGCGAGTCTGGAGGCTGGAGGCTGGGGACCAGAGGCGAGGCTGGAGGCTGGGGGCTGGGGACCAGAAGCGAGGCTGGAGGCCGGGGGCTGGGGACCAGAGGTGAGGCTGGAGGCCCGGGACCAGAGAGTAGAGGCGAGTCTGGAGGCTGGAGACTAGAGACGAGTCTGGAGGTTGGAGACTAGAGACTAGAGGCGAGTCTGGAGGCTGGAGACTAGGGATTAGGGGTGAGTCCTGGAGGCTGGAGACTGGGGACCAGAGGCGAGGCTGGAGACTGAAGACCAGATGCGAGGCTGGAGACCAGAGGCGAGGCTGGAGGCTGGAGACTAGAAGCGAGGCTGGAGACTGGAGACTAGAGTCGAGGCTGGAGACTGGAGACTAGAGGCGAGGCTGGAGACTGGAGACTAGAGGCGAGTCTGGAGGCTAGATTCTAGAGGCGAGTCTGAAGGCTGGAGGCTGGAAACTAGAGGCGAGTCTGGAGGCTGGAGTCTAGAGGCAAGGCTGGGGACTAGAGGCTGGAGACTAGAGGCGAGGCTGGGGGACCAGAGGCGAGGCTGGAGACTGGAGACCAGAGGCGAGGCTGGAGACTGGAGACTAGAGGTGAGGCTGGAGGCCGAGACTGGAGACTAGAGGCGAGACTTAAGGCTGGGGACTAGAGGCGAGGCTGGGGACTAGAGGCTGGAGACAAGAGGCGAGGCTGGAGGCTGGGGACCAGAGGCGAGGCTGGAGGCCGGGGGGCTGGGGTCCAGAGGCGAGGCTGGAGACTGGAGACTAGAAGCGAGGCTGGAGGCCGGAGACTGGAGGCTGGAGACAAGAGGCAAGGCTGGGGACTAGAGGCCAGGGACCAGAGGCGAGACTTGGGACCAGAGGCTGGGGACTAGAGGCTGGGGACCAGAGGCGAGGCTGGAGACTGGAGACTAGAGGTGAGTCTGGAGGCTAGATTCTAGAGGTGAGTCTGAAGGCTGGTGGCTGGAAACTAGAGGCGAGTCTGGAGGCTGGAGTCTAGAGGCAAGGCTGGGGACTAGAGGCTGGAGACCAGAGGCGAGGCTGGAGGCTGGGGACCAGAGGCGAGGCTGGAGGCCGGGGGCTGGGGTCCAGAGGCGAGGCTGGAGACTGGAGACTAGAGGCGAGGCTGGAGGCCGGAGACTGGAGACTGGAGGCCAGACTGGAGGCTGGAGACTAGAGGCAAGGCTGGGGACTAGAGGCTAGGGACCAGAAGCTGGGGGACCAGAGGCGAGGCTGGAGACTGGAGACTAGAGGCGAGGCTGGAGGCCGGAGACTGGAGGCTGGAGGCCGGGGGCTGGGGTCCAGAGGCGATGCTGGAGGCCGGGGGCTGGGGTCCAGAGGCGAGGCTGGAGGCTGGAGTCCAGAGGCGAGTCTGGAGGCTGGAGTCCAGAGGCGAGTCTGGAGGCTGGAGTCTAGAGACTAGAGGCGAGTCTGGAGGCTGGAGGCTGGAGACTAGAGGCGAGTCTGGAGGCTGGAGGCTGGAGACTAGAGGCGAGTCTGGAGGCTGGGGACCAGAGGCGAGGCTGGGGACCAGAAGTGAGGCTGGGGACAGAGGCAAGGCTGGGGACAGAGGCAAGGCTGGGGGACAGAGGCAGGGCTGGGGACAGAGGCAGGGCTGGAGGCTGGGGACCAGAGGCAAGGCTGGAGGCTCGAGGCTGGGGACCAGAGGCGAGGCTGGAGGCCGGGGGCGAGGCTGGAGGCTAGGGACCAGAGGCAAGGCTGGAGGCTCGAGGCTGGGGACTAGAAGCGAGGCTGGAGACTAGAGACTGGGGACCAGAGGCGAGGCTGGAGACTGGAGACTAGAAGCGAGGCTGGAGACTAGAGGCGAGGCTGGAGACTAGAGGCGAGTCTGGAGGCTGGAGGCTGGAGACTAGAGGCAACTCTGGAGGCTGGAGTCTAGAGGCGAGTCTGGAGGCTGGAGTCTAGAGACTAGAGGCGAGTCTGGAGGCTGGAGGCTGGAGACTAGAGGCGAGGCTGGAGACTGGAGACTGGGGAGTAGAGGCGAGGCTGGGGACCAGAGGCGAGGCTGGAGACTGGAGACTAGAGGCGAGGCTGGAGGCCGGAGACTGGAGGCTGGAGGCCAGGTGCTGGGGGTCCAGAGGCGAGGCTGGAGGCCGGGGGCTGGGGTCCAGAGGCGAGGCTGGAGGCTGGGAGTCTAGAGGCGAGTCTGGAGGCTGGAGTCTAGAGGCGAGTCTGGAGGCTGGAGTCTAGAGGCGAGTCTGGAGGCTGGAGTCTAGAGACTAGAGGCGAGTCTGGAGTCTGGAGGCTGGAGACTAGAGGCGAGTCTGGAGGCTGGAGGCTGGAGACTAGAGGCGAGTCTGGAGGCTGGGGACCAGAGGCGAGGCTGGGGACCAGTGGTGAGGCTGGGGACAGAGGCAAGGCTGGGGACAGAGGCAAGGCTGGAGGCTGGGGACCAGAGGCAAGGCTGGAGGCTCGAGGCTGGGGGACCAGAGGCGAGGCTGGAGGCCGGGGGCGAGGCTGGAGGCTAGGGACCAGAGGCAAGGCTGGAGGCTCGAGGCTGGGGACCAGAGGCGAGGCTGGGGACCAGAGGCGAGGCTGGGACCAGAGGCGAGGCTGGAGGCTAGGGACCAGAGGCGAGGCTGGAGGCTGGAGACTAGAAGCGAGGCTGGAGGCTGGAGACTGGAGACTAGAGGTGAGTCTGGAGGCTGGAGACTGGAGAGTAGAGGCGAGTCTGGAGGCTGGAGTCTAGAGACTAGAGGTGAGTCTGGAGGCTGGAGTCTAGAGACTAGAGGAGAGGCTGGAGGCTGGAGACTAGAAGCGAGTCTGGAGGCTGGAATGTAGAGACGAGTCTGGAGGCTGGAGTCTAGAGACGAGTCTGGAGGCTGGAGTCTAGAGACGAGTCTGGAGGCTGGAGAGTGGAGACTGGGGACTAGAGGTGAGGCTGGGGACTAGATGCTGGGGACCAGAGGCGAGGATGGAGGCTGGAGGCTGGAGACTGGAGACTAGAGGCGAGTCTGGAGGCTGGAGTCTAGAGGCGAGTCTGGAGGCTGGAGGTTGGAGACTAGAGGCGAGGCTGGAGACCGGAGACTGGGGACTAGAGGCGAGACTGGGGACCAGAGGCGAGGCTGGGACTAGAGGCGAGGCTGGAGGCTGGAGGCTGGGGACAGAGGCGAGGCTGGAGTCTGGGGACCAGAGGCGAGGCTGGAGGCTGGGGGCTGGGGACCAGGGGCGAGGCTGGATGCTGGGGACCAGAGGCGAGGCTGGAGGCTGGGGACTAGAGGCGAGGCTGGGGACTAGAGGCTGGAGACCAGAGGCGAGGCTGGAGGCTGGGGACCAGAGGCGAGGCTGGAGGCCGGGGGCTGGGGTCCAGAGGCGAGGCTGGAGACTGGAGACTAGAGGCAAGGCTGGAGGCCGGAGACTGGAGACTGGAGGCCAGACTGGAGGCTGGAGACTAGAGGCAAGGCTGGGGACTGGAGGCTCGGGACCAGAGGCGAGACTGGGGACCAGAGGCTGGGGACCAGAGGCGAGGCTGGAGACTGGAGACTAGAGGCGAGGCTGGAGACTGGAGACTGGAGGTGAGTCTGGATGCTAGATTCTAGAGGCGAGTCTGAAGGCTGGAGGCTGGAAACTAGAGGCGAGTCTGGAGGCTGGAGTCTAGAGGCAAGGCTGGGGACTAGAGGCTGGAGACTAGAGGCGAGGCTGGGGACCAGAGGCGAGGCTGGAGACTGGAGACCAGAGGCGAGGCTGGAGACTGGAGACTAGAGGCGAGGCTGGAGGCCGGAGACTGGAGACTAGAGGCGAGACTGAAGGCTGGGGACTAGAGGCGAGCCTGGGGACTAGAGGCTGGAAACCAGAGGCGAGGCTGGAGGCCGGGGGCTGGGGTCCAGAGGCGAGGCTGGAGACTGGAGACTAGAGGCGAGGCTGGAGGCCGGAGACTGGAGACTGGAGGCCAGACTGGAGGCTGGAGACTAGAGGCAAGGCTGGGGACTGGAGGCTCGGGACCAGAGGCTGGGGACCAGAGGCGAGGCTGGAGACTGGAGACTAGAGGCGAGGCTGGAGGCCGGAGACTGGAGGCTGGAGGCCGGGGGCTGGGGTCCAGAGGCGAGGCTGGAGGCCGAGGGCTGGGGTCCAGAGGCAAGGCTGGAGGCCGGGGGCTGGGGTCCAGAGGCAAGGCTGGAGGCCGGGGGCTGGGGTCCAGAGGCAAGGCTGGAGGCTGGGGACCAGAGGCGAGGCTGGAGACCAGAAGCGAGGCTGGGGACCAGAGGCGAGGCTGGAGGCTGGGGACCAGAGGCGAGGCTGGAGGCTGGGGACCAGAGGCGAGGCTGGAGGCTGGGGACCAGATGCGAGGCTGGAGGCTGCGGACCAGAGGCGAGGCTGGAGGCTGGGGACCAGAGGCGAGGCTGGAGGCTGGAGACTGGAGACTAGAGGTGAGTCTGGAGGCTGGAGACTGGAGACTAGAGGCGAGTCTGGAGGCTGGAGTCTAGAGACTAGAGATGAGTCTGGAGGCTGGAGTCTAGAGACTAGAGGAGAGGCTGGAGACTAGAGGCGAGGTTGGAGACTGGAGACTGGGGACCAGAGGCGAGGCTGGGGACCAGAGACGAGGCTAGAGGCTGGAGACTAGAAGCGAGTCTGGAGGCTGGAGTCTAGAGACGAGTCTGGAGACTGGAGTCTAGAGACGAGTCTGGAGGCTGGAGACTAGAGGCGAGGCTGGAGACTGGAGACTAGAGGCGAGGCTGGAGACTGGAGACTGGGGACTAGAGGCGAGGCTGGGGACCAGAGGCGAGGCTGGAGACTGGAGACTAGAGGCGAGGCTGGAGGCCGGAGACTGGAGGCTGGAGGCCAGGTGCTGGGGTCCAGAGGCGAGGCTGGAGGCCGGGGGCTGGGGTCCAGAGGCGAGGCTGGAGGCCGGGGGCTGGGGTCCAGAGGCGAGGCTGGAGGCTGGAGTCTAGATGCGAGTCTGGAGGCTGGAGTCAAGAGACGAGAGGCGAGTCTGGAGGATGGAGGCTGGAGACTAGAGGCGAGTCTGGAGGCTGGAGGCTGGAGACTAGAGGCGAGTCTGGAGGCTGGAGGCTGGAGACTAGAGGCGAGTCTGGAGGCTGGGGACCAGAGGCGAGGCTGGGGACCAGAGGTGAGGCTGGGGACCAGAGGTGAGGCTGGGGACAGAGGCAAGGCTGGGGACAGAGGCAAGGCTGGAGGCTGGGGACCAGAGGCAAGGCTGGAGGCTCGAGGCTGGGGACCAGAGGCGAGGCTGGAGGCCGGGGGCGAGGCTAGAGGCTGGGGACCAGAGGCGAGGCTGGAGGCTGGGGACTGGAGACTGGAGACTAGAGGCGAGTCTGGAGGCTGGAGGCTGGAGACTAGAGGCGAGGCTGGAGACGAGAGACTGGGGACCAGAGGCAAGGCTGGAGACTAGAGACTGGGGACCAGAGGCGAGGCTGGAGACTGGAGACTAGAAGCGAGGCTGTAGACTAGAGGCGAGGCTGGAGACTAGAGGCGAGTCTGGAGGCTGGAGGCTGGAGACTAGAGGCGACTCTGGAGGCTGGAGTCTAGAGGCGAGTCTGGAGGCTGGAGTCTAGAGACTAGAGGCGAGTCTGGAGGCTGGAGGCTGGAGACTAGAGGCGAGGCTGGAGACTGGAGACTGGGGACTAGAGGCGAGGCTGGGGACCAGAGGCGAGGCTGGAGACTGGAGACTAGAGGCGAGGCTGGAGGCCGGAGACTGGAGGCTGGAGGCCGGGTGCTGGGGTCCAGAGGCGAGGCTGGAGGCCGGGGGCTGGGGTCCAGAGGGGAGGCTGGAGGCTGGAGTCTAGAGGCGAGTCTGGAGGCTGGAGTCTCGAGGCAAGTCTGCAGGCTGGAGTCTAGAGACTAGAGGCGAGTCTGGAGGCTGGAGGCTGGAGACTAGAGGCGAGTCTGGAGGCTGGAGGATGGGGACCAGAGGCGAGGCTGGGGACCAGAGGTGAGGCTGGGGACAGAGGCAAGGCTGGGGACAGAGGCAAGGCTGGGGACAGAGGCAAGGCTGGAGGCTCGAGGCTGGGGACCAGAGGCGAGGCTGGAGGCCGGGGGCGAGGCTGGAGGCTAGGGACCAGAGGCAAGGCTGGAGGCTCGAGGCTGGGGACCAGAGGTGAGGCTGGAGGCCGGGGGCTGGGGTCCAGAGGCGAGGCTGGAGACTGGAGACTAGAGGCGAGGCTGGAGGCCGGAGACTGGAGACTGGAGGCCAGACTGGAGGCTGGAGACTAGAGGCAAGGCTGGGGACTGGAGGCTAGGGACCAGAGGCGAGACTTGGGACCAGAGGCTGGGGACTAGAGGCTGGGGACCAGAGGCGAGGCTGGAGACTGGAGACTAGAGGTGAGTCTGGAGGCTAGATTCTAGAGGTGAGTCTGAAGGCTGGTGGCTGGAAACTAGAGGCGAGTCTGGAGGCTGGAGTCTAGAGGCAAGGCTGGGGACTAGAGGCTGGAGACCAGAGGCGAGGCTGGAGGCTGGGGACCAGAGACGAGGCTGGAGACTGGAGACTACAGGCGAGGCTGGAGGCCGGAGACTGGAGGCTGGAGGCCAGGTGCTGGGGTCCAGAGGCGAGGCTGGAGGCCGGGGGCTGGGGTCCAGAGGTGAGGCTGGAGGCCGGGGGCTGGGGTCCAGAGGCGAGGCTGGAGGCTGAAGTGTAGAGGCGAGTCTGGAGGCTGAAGTCTAGAGGCGAGTCTGGAGGCTGGAGTCTAGAGACTAGAGGCGAATCTGGAGGCTGGAGGCTGGAGACTAGAGGCGAGTCTGGAGGCTGGAGGCTGGAGACCAGAGGCGAGTCTGGAGGCTGGGGACCAGAGGCGAGGCTGGGGACCAGAGGTGAGGCTGGGGACAGAGGCAAGGCTGGGGACAGAGGCAAGGCTGGAGGCTGGGGACCAGAGGCAAGGCTGGAGGCTCGAGGCTGGGGACCAGAGGCGAGGCTGGAGGCCGGGGGCGAGGCTGGAGGCTAGGGACCAGAGGCAAGGCTGGAGGCTCGAGGCTGGGGACCAGAGGCGAGGCTGGAGGCTCGAGGCTGGGGACCAGAGGCGAGGCTGGAGGCTAGAGGCTGGGGACCAGAGGCGAGGCTGGAGGCTGGGGACCGGAGGCGAGGCTGGAGGCTGGGGACCGGAGGTGAGGCTGGAGGCTGGAGACCGGAGGCGAGGCTGGAGGCTGGAGACCGGAGGCGAGGCTGGAGGCTGGAGACCGGAGGCGAGTCTGGAGGCTGGGGAATAGAGGTGAGTCTGGAGGCTGGGAAATAGAGGTGAGTCTGGAGGCTGGAGACTAGAGGCAAGGCTGGAGGCTGGAGGTGAGGCTGGAGGCTGGAGTCTGCGGACTAGAGGCGAGGCTGGAGGCTGGAGGCTGGGGACTGGCGGCGAGGCTGGAGGCTGGGGAACAGAGGCGAGGCTGGAGGCTGGAGACTGGATGCGAGGCTGGAGGCTGGGGACCGGAGGCGAGGCTGGAGGCTGGGGACCGGAGGCGAGGCTGGAGGCTGGGGACCGGAGGCGAGGCTGGAGGCTGGATGCTGGAGACTGGGGACTAGAGGCGAGGCTGGAGACTGGAGACTGGAGACTGGGGACTAGAGGCGAGGCTGGAGACTGGAGATTGGGGACTAGAGGCGAGGCTGGGGACCAGAGGCGAGGCTGGAGACTGGAGACTAGAGGCGAGGCTGGAGGCCGGAGACTGGAGGCTGGAGGCCAGGTGCTGGGGTCCAGAGGCGAGGCTGGAGGCCGGGGGCTGGGGTCCAGAGGCGAGGCTGGAGGCCGGGGGCTGGGGTCCAGAGGGGAGGCTGGAGTCTAGAGGCGAGTCTGGAGGCTAGAGTCTAGAGACTAGAGGCGAGTCTGGAGGCTGGAGGCTGGAGACTAGAGGCGAGTCTGGAGGCTGGAGGCTGGAGACTAGAGGCGAGTCTGGAGGCTGGAGGCTAGAGACTAGAGGCGAGTCTGGAGGCTGGGGACCAGAGGCGAGGCTGGGGACCAGAGGTGAGGCTGGGGACAGAGGCAAGGCTGGGGACAGAGGCAAGGCTGGAGGCTGGGGACCAGAGGCAAGGCTGGAGGCTCGAGGCTGGGGAGCAGAGGCGAGGCTGGAGGCCGGGGGCGAGGCTGGAGGCTAGGGACCAGAGGCAAGGCTGGAGGCTCGAGGCTGGGGACCAGAGGCGAGGCTGGAGGCTAGAGGCTGGGGACCAGAGGCGAGGCTGGAGGCTGGGGACTGGAGACTGGAGACTAGAGGCGAGTCTGGAGGCTGGAGGCTGGAGACTAGAGGCGAGGCTGGAGACTAGAGACTGGGGACCAGAGGCAAGGCTGGAGACTAGAGACTGGGGACCAGAGGCGAGGCTGGAGACTAGAGACTAGAAGCGAGGCTGGAGGCTGGAGGCTGGAGACTGGAGACTAGAGGCGAGTCTGGAGGCTGGAGTCTAGAGGCGAGTCTGGAGGCTGGAGTCTAGAGGCGAGTCTGGAGGCTGGAGGTTGGAGACTAGAGGCGAGGCTGGAAACTAGAGGCGAGGCTGGAGACTGGAGACTGGGGACTAGAGGCGAGACTGGGGACCAGAGGTGAGGCTCGGACTAGAGGCGAGACTGGGGACCAGAGGCGAGGCTGGGACTAGAGGCGAGGCTGGAGGCTGGAGGCTGGGGACAGAGGCGAGGCTGGAGGCTGGGGACCAGAGGCGAGGCTGGAGGCTGGAGGCTGGGGACCAGAAGCGAGGCTGGAGGCTGGAGGCTGGGGGCTGGGGACTAGAGGCGAGGCTGGAGGCTGGGTGCTGGGGTCCAGAGGTAAGGCTGGAGGCTGGGGGCTGGGGACCAGAGGCGAGGCTGGAGGCTGGGGGCTGGGGACCAGAGGCGAGGCTGGAGGCTGGGGGCTGGGGACCAGAGGCGAGGCTGGATGCTGGGGACCAGAGGCGAGGCTGGAGGCTGGGGGCTGTGGGCTGGGGACCAGAGGCAAGGCTGGAGGCTGGGGGCTGGGGACCAGAAGCGAGGCTGGGGGCCGGGGGTTGGGGACCAGAGGTGAGGCTGGAGGCTGGGGACCAGAGGCGAGGCTGGAGGCTGGGGGCTGGTGTCCAGAGGCGAGTCTGGAGGCTGGAGGCTGGGGACCAGAGGCGAGGCTGGAGGCTGGGGGCTGGGGACCAGAAGCGAGGCTGGAGGCCGGGGGCTGGGGACCAGAGGTGAGGCTGGAGGCCCGGGACCAGAGAGTAGAGGCGAGTCTGGAGGCTGGAGACTAGAGACGAGTCTGGAGGTTGGAGACTAGAGACTAGAGGCGAGTCTGGAGGCTGGAGACTAGGGATTAGGGGTGAGTCTGGAGGCTGGAGACTGGGGACCAGAGGCGAGGCTGGAGACTGAAGACCAGATGCGAGGCTGGAGACCAGAGGCGAGGCTGGAGGCTGGAGACTAGAAGCGAGGCTGGAGACTGGAGACTAGAGTCGAGGCTGGAGACTGGAGACTAGAGGCGAGGCTGGAGACTGGAGACTAGAGGCGAGTCTGGAGGCTAGATTCTAGAGGCGAGTCTGAAGGCTGGAGGCTGGAAACTAGAGGCGAGTCTGGAGGCTGGAGTCTAGAGGCAAGGCTGGGGACTAGAGGCTGGAGACTAGAGGCGAGGCTGGGGACCAGAGGCGAGGCTGGAGACTGGAGACCAGAGGCGAGGCTGGAGACTGGAGACTAGAGGTGAGGCTGGAGGCCGGAGACTGGAGACTAGAGGCGAGACTTAAGGCTGGGGACTAGAGGCGAGGCTGGGGACTAGAGGCTGGAGACAAGAGGCGAGGCTGGAGGCTGGGGACCAGAGGCGAGGCTGGAGGCCGGGGGCTGGGGTCCAGAGGCGAGGCTGGAGACTGGAGACTAGAAGCGAGGCTGGAGGCCGGAGACTGGAGGCTGGAGACAAGAGGCAAGGCTGGGGACTAGAGGCCAGGGACCAGAGGCGAGACTTGGGACCAGAGGCTGGGGACTAGAGGCTGGGGACCAGAGGCGAGGCTGGAGACTGGAGACTAGAGGTGAGTCTGGAGGCTAGATTCTAGAGGTGAGTCTGAAGGCTGGTGGCTGGAAACTAGAGGCGAGTCTGGAGGCTGGAGTCTAGAGGCAAGGCTGGGGACTAGAGGCTGGAGACCAGAGGCGAGGCTGGAGGCTGGGGACCAGAGGCGAGGCTGGAGGCCGGGGGCTGGGGTCCAGAGGCGAGGCTGGAGACTGGAGACTAGAGGCGAGGCTGGAGGCCGGAGACTGGAGACTGGAGGCCAGACTGGAGGCTGGAGACTAGAGGCAAGGCTGGGGACTAGAGGCTAGGGACCAGAAGCTGGGGACCAGAGGCGAGGCTGGAGACTGGAGACTAGAGGCGAGGCTGGAGGCCGGAGACTGGAGGCTGGAGGCCGGGGGCTGGGGTCCAGAGGCGATGCTGGAGGCCGGGGGCTGGGGTCCAGAGGCGAGGCTGGAGGCTGGAGTCCAGAGGCGAGTCTGGAGGCTGGAGTCCAGAGGCGAGTCTGGAGGCTGGAGTCTAGAGACTAGAGGCGAGTCTGGAGGCTGGAGGCTGGAGACTAGAGGCGAGTCTGGAGGCTGGAGGCTGGAGACTAGAGGCGAGTCTGGAGGCTGGGGACCAGAGGCGAGGCTGGGGACCAGAAGTGAGGCTGGGGACAGAGGCAAGGCTGGGGACAGAGGCAAGGCTGGGGATAGAGGCAAGGCTGGGGACAGAGGCAGGGCTGGGGACAGAGGCAGGGCTGGAGGCTGGGGACCAGAGGCAAGGCTGGAGGCTCGAGGCTGGGGACCAGAGGCGAGGCTGGAGGCCGGGGGCGAGGCTGGAGGCTAGGGACCAGAGGCAAGGCTGGAGGCTCGAGGCTGGGGACTAGAAGCGAGGCTGGAGACTAGAGACTGGGGACCAGAGGCGAGGCTGGAGACTGGAGACTAGAAGCGAGGCTGGAGACTAGAGGCGAGTCTGGAGGCTGGAGGCTGGAGACTAGAGGCAACTCTGGAGGCTGGAGTCTAGAGGCGAGTCTGGAGGCTGGAGTCTAGAGACTAGAGGCGAGTCTGGAGGCTGGAGGCTGGAGACTAGAGGCGAGGCTGGAGACTGGAGACTGGGGAGTAGAGGCGAGGCTGGGGACCAGAGGCGAGGCTGGAGACTGGAGACTAGAGGCGAGGCTGGAGGCCGGAGACTGGAGGCTGGAGGCCAGGTGCTGGGGTCCAGAGGCGAGGCTGGAGGCCGGGGGCTGGGGTCCAGAGGCGAGGCTGGAGGCTGGAGTCTGGAGGCGAGTCTGGAGGCTGGAGTCCAGAGGCGAGTCTGGAGGCTGGAGTCTAGAGACTAGAGGCGAGTCTGGAGTCTGGAGGCTGGAGACTAGAGGCGAGTCTGGAGGCTGGAGGCTGGAGACTAGAGGCGAGTCTGGAGGCTGGAGGCTGGAGACCAGAGGCGAGTCTGGAGGCTGGGGACCAGAGGCGAGGCTGGGGACCAGAGGTGAGGCTGGGGACAGAGGCAAGGCTGGGGACAGAGGCAAGGCTGGAGGCTGGGGACCAGAGGCAAGGCTGGAGGCTCGAGGCTGGGGACCAGAGGCGAGGCTGGAGGCCGGGGGCGAGGCTGGAGGCTAGGGACCAGAGGCAAGGCTGGAGGCTCGAGGCTGGGGACCAGAGGCGAGGCTGGGGACCAGAGGCGAGGCTGGGGACCAGAGGCGAGGCTGGAGGCTGGGGACCAGAGGCGAGGCTGGAGGCTGGAGACTAGAAGCGAGGCTGGAGGCTGGAGACTGGAGACTAGAGGTGAGTCTGGAGGCTGGAGACTGGAGAGTAGAGGCGAGTCTGGAGGCTGGAGTCTAGAGACTAGAGGTGAGTCTGGAGGCTGGAGTCTAGAGACTAGAGGAGAGGCTGGAGACTAGAGGCGAGGTTGGAGACTGGAGACTGGGGACCAGAGGCGAGGCTGGAGGCTGGAGACTAGAAGCGAGTCTGGAGGCTGGAATGTAGAGACGAGTCTGGAGGCTGGAGTCTAGAGACGAGTCTGGAGGCTGGAGTCTAGAGACGAGTCTGGAGGTTGGAGACTGGAGACTGGGGACTAGAGGTGAGGCTGGGGACTAGATGCTGGGGACCAGAGGCGAGGATGGAGGCTGGAGACCAGAGGCGAGTCTGGAGGCTGGGGACCAGAGGTGAGGCTGGGGACCAGAGGTGAGGCTGGGGACAGAGGCAAGGCTGGGGACAGAGGCAAGGCTGGAGGCTGGGGACCAGAGGCAAGGCTGGAGGCTCGAGGCTGGGGACCAGAGGCGAGGCTGGAGGCCGGGGGCGAGGCTAGAGGCTGGGGACCAGAGGCGAGGCTGGAGGCTGGGGACTGGAGACTGGAGACTAGAGGCGAGTCTGGAGGCTGGAGGCTGGAGACTAGAGGCGAGGCTGGAGACGAGAGACTGGGGACCAGAGGCAAGGCTGGAGACTAGAGACTGGGGACCAGAGGCGAGGCTGGAGACTGGAGACTAGAAGCGAGGCTGTAGACTAGAGGCGAGGCTGGAGACTAGAGGCGAGTCTGGAGGCTGGAGGCTGGAGACTAGAGGCGACTCTGGAGGCTGGAGTCTAGAGGCGAGTCTGGAGGCTGGAGTCTAGAGACTAGAGGCGAGTCTGGAGGCTGGAGGCTGGAGACTAGAGGCGAGGCTGGAGACTGGAGACTGGGGACTAGAGGCGAGGCTGGGGACCAGAGGCGAGGCTGGAGACTGGAGACTAGAGGCGAGGCTGGAGGCCGGAGACTGGAGGCTGGAGGCCGGGTGCTGGGGTCCAGAGGCGAGGCTGGAGGCCGGGGGCTGGGGTCCAGAGGGGAGGCTGGAGGCTGGAGTCTAGAGGCGAGTCTGGAGGCTGGAGTCTCGAGGCAAGTCTGCAGGCTGGAGTCTAGAGACTAGAGGCGAGTCTGGAGGCTGGAGGCTGGAGACTAGAGGCGAGTCTGGAGGCTGGAGGATGGGGACCAGAGGCGAGGCTGGGGACCAGAGGTGAGGCTGGGGACAGAGGCAAGGCTGGGGACAGAGGCAAGGCTGGGGACAGAGGCAAGGCTGGAGGCTCGAGGCTGGGGACCAGAGGCGAGGCTGGAGGCCGGGGGCGAGGCTGGAGGCTAGGGACCAGAGGCAAGGCTGGAGGCTCGAGGCTGGGGACCAGAGGTGAGGCTGGAGGCCGGGGGCTGGGGTCCAGAGGCGAGGCTGGAGACTGGAGACTAGAGGCGAGGCTGGAGGCCGGAGACTGGAGACTGGAGGCCAGACTGGAGGCTGGAGACTAGAGGCAAGGCTGGGGACTGGAGGCTAGGGACCAGAGGCGAGACTTGGGACCAGAGGCTGGGGACTAGAGGCTGGGGACCAGAGGCGAGGCTGGAGACTGGAGACTAGAGGTGAGTCTGGAGGCTAGATTCTAGAGGTGAGTCTGAAGGCTGGTGGCTGGAAACTAGAGGCGAGTCTGGAGGCTGGAGTCTAGAGGCAAGGCTGGGGACTAGAGGCTGGAGACCAGAGGCGAGGCTGGAGGCTGGGGACCAGAGGCGAGGCTGGAGACTGGAGACTAGAGGCGAGGCTGGAGGCCGGAGACTGGAGGCTGGAGGCCAGGTGCTGGGGTCCAGAGGCGAGGCTGGAGGCCGGGGGCTGGGGTCCAGAGGCGAGGCTGGAGGCCGGGGGCTGGGGTCCAGAGGCGAGGCTGGAGGCTGAAGTGTAGAGGCGAGTCTGGAGGCTGAAGTCTAGAGGCGAGTCTGGAGGCTGGAGTCTAGAGACTAGAGGCGAATCTGGAGGCTGGAGGCTGGAGACTAGAGGCGAGTCTGGAGGCTGGAGGCTGGAGACCAGAGGCGAGTCTGGAGGCTGGGGACCAGAGGCGAGGCTGGGGACCAGAGGTGAGGCTGGGGACAGAGGCAAGGCTGGGGACAGAGGCAAGGCTGGAGGCTGGGGACCAGAGGCAAGGCTGGAGGCTCGAGGCTGGGGACCAGAGGCGAGGCTGGAGGCCGGGGGCGAGGCTGGAGGCTAGGGACCAGAGGCAAGGCTGGAGGCTCGAGGCTGGGGACCAGAGGCGAGGCTGGAGGCTCGAGGCTGGGGACCAGAGGCGAGGCTGGAGGCTAGAGGCTGGGGACCAGAGGCGAGGCTGGAGGCTGGGGACCGGAGGCGAGGCTGGAGGCTGGGGACCGGAGGTGAGGCTGGAGGCTGGAGACCGGAGGCGAGGCTGGAGGCTGGAGACCGGAGGCGAGGCTGGAGGCTGGAGACCGGAGGCGAGTCTGGAGGCTGGGGAATAGAGGTGAGTCTGGAGGCTGGGAAATAGAGGTGAGTCTGGAGGCTGGAGACTAGAGGCAAGGCTGGAGGCTGGAGGTGAGGCTGGAGGCTGGAGTCTGCGGACTAGAGGCGAGGCTGGAGGCTGGAGGCTGGGGACTGGCGGCGAGGCTGGAGGCTGGGGAACAGAGGCGAGGCTGGAGGCTGGAGACTGGATGCGAGGCTGGAGGCTGGGGACCGGAGGCGAGGCTGGAGGCTGGGGACCGGAGGCGAGGCTGGAGGCTGGGGACCGGAGGCGAGGCTGGAGGCTGGATGCTGGAGACTGGGGACTAGAGGCGAGGCTGGAGACTGGAGACTGGAGACTGGGGACTAGAGGCGAGGCTGGAGACTGGAGATTGGGGACTAGAGGCGAGGCTGGGGACCAGAGGCGAGGCTGGAGACTGGAGACTAGAGGCGAGGCTGGAGGCCGGAGACTGGAGGCTGGAGGCCAGGTGCTGGGGTCCAGAGGCGAGGCTGGAGGCCGGGGGCTGGGGTCCAGAGGCGAGGCTGGAGGCCGGGGGCTGGGGTCCAGAGGGGAGGCTGGAGTCTAGAGGCGAGTCTGGAGGCTAGAGTCTAGAGACTAGAGGCGAGTCTGGAGGCTGGAGGCTGGAGACTAGAGGCGAGTCTGGAGGCTGGAGGCTGGAGACTAGAGGCGAGTCTGGAGGCTGGAGGCTAGAGACTAGAGGCGAGTCTGGAGGCTGGGGACCAGAGGCGAGGCTGGGGACCAGAGGTGAGGCTGGGGACAGAGGCAAGGCTGGGGACAGAGGCAAGGCTGGAGGCTGGGGACCAGAGGCAAGGCTGGAGGCTCGAGGCTGGGGAGCAGAGGCGAGGCTGGAGGCCGGGGGCGAGGCTGGAGGCTAGGGACCAGAGGCAAGGCTGGAGGCTCGAGGCTGGGGACCAGAGGCGAGGCTGGAGGCTAGAGGCTGGGGACCAGAGGCGAGGCTGGAGGCTGGGGACTGGAGACTGGAGACTAGAGGCGAGTCTGGAGGCTGGAGGCTGGAGACTAGAGGCGAGGCTGGAGACTAGAGACTGGGGACCAGAGGCAAGGCTGGAGACTAGAGACTGGGGACCAGAGGCGAGGCTGGAGACTAGAGACTAGAAGCGAGGCTGGAGGCTGGAGGCTGGAGACTGGAGACTAGAGGCGAGTCTGGAGGCTGGAGTCTAGAGGCGAGTCTGGAGGCTGGAGTCTAGAGGCGAGTCTGGAGGCTGGAGGTTGGAGACTAGAGGCGAGGCTGGAAACTAGAGGCGAGGCTGGAGACTGGAGACTGGGGACTAGAGGCGAGACTGGGGACCAGAAGTGAGGCTCGGACTAGAGGCGAGACTGGGGACCAGAGGCGAGGCTGGGACTAGAGGCGAGGCTGGAGGCTGGAGGCTGGGGACAGAGGCGAGGCTGGAGGCTGGGGACCAGAGGCGAGGCTGGAGGCTGGAGGCTGGGGACCAGAAGCGAGGCTGGAGGCTGGAGGCTGGGGGCTGGGGACTAGAGGCGAGGCTGGAGGCTGGGTGCTGGGGTCCAGAGGTAAGGCTGGAGGCTGGGGGCTGGGGACCAGAGGCGAGGCTGGAGGCTGGGGGCTGGGGACCAGAGGCGAGGCTGGATGCTGGGGACCAGAGGCGAGGCTGGAGGCTGGGGGCTGTGGGCTGGGGACCAGAGGCAAGGCTGGAGGCTGGGGGCTGGGGACCAGAAGCGAGGCTGGGGGCCGGGGGTTGGGGACCAGAGGTGAGGCTGGAGGCTGGGGACCAGAGGCGAGGCTGGAGGCTGGGGGCTGGTGTCCAGAGGCGAGTCTGGAGGCTGGAGGCTGGGGACCAGAGGCGAGGCTGGAGGCTGGGGGCTGGGGACCAGAAGCGAGGCTGGAGGCCGGGGGCTGGGGACCAGAGGTGAGGCTGGAGGCCCGGGACCAGAGAGTAGAGGCGAGTCTGGAGGCTGGAGACTAGAGACGAGTCTGGAGGTTGGAGACTAGAGACTAGAGGCGAGTCTGGAGGCTGGAGACTAGGGATTAGGGGTGAGTCTGGAGGCTGGAGACTGGGGACCAGAGGCGAGGCTGGAGACTGAAGACCAGATGCGAGGCTGGAGACCAGAGGCGAGGCTGGAGGCTGGAGACTAGAAGCGAGGCTGGAGACTGGAGACTAGAGTCGAGGCTGGAGACTGGAGACTAGAGGCGAGGCTGGAGACTGGAGACTAGAGGCGAGTCTGGAGGCTAGATTCTAGAGGCGAGTCTGAAGGCTGGAGGCTGGAAACTAGAGGCGAGTCTGGAGGCTGGAGTCTAGAGGCAAGGCTGGGGACTAGAGGCTGGAGACTAGAGGCGAGGCTGGGGACCAGAGGCGAGGCTGGAGACTGGAGACCAGAGGCGAGGCTGGAGACTGGAGACTAGAGGTGAGGCTGGAGGCCGGAGACTGGAGACTAGAGGCGAGACTTAAGGCTGGGGACTAGAGGCGAGGCTGGGGACTAGAGGCTGGAGACAAGAGGCGAGGCTGGAGGCTGGGGACCAGAGGCGAGGCTGGAGGCCGGGGGCTGGGGTCCAGAGGCGAGGCTGGAGACTGGAGACTAGAAGCGAGGCTGGAGGCCGGAGACTGGAGGCTGGAGACAAGAGGCAAGGCTGGGGACTAGAGGCCAGGGACCAGAGGCGAGACTTGGGACCAGAGGCTGGGGACTAGAGGCTGGGGACCAGAGGCGAGGCTGGAGACTGGAGACTAGAGGTGAGTCTGGAGGCTAGATTCTAGAGGTGAGTCTGAAGGCTGGTGGCTGGAAACTAGAGGCGAGTCTGGAGGCTGGAGTCTAGAGGCAAGGCTGGGGACTAGAGGCTGGAGACCAGAGGCGAGGCTGGAGGCTGGGGACCAGAGGCGAGGCTGGAGGCCGGGGGCTGGGGTCCAGAGGCGAGGCTGGAGACTGGAGACTAGAGGCGAGGCTGGAGGCCGGAGACTGGAGACTGGAGGCCAGACTGGAGGCTGGAGACTAGAGGCAAGGCTGGGGACTAGAGGCTAGGGACCAGAAGCTGGGGACCAGAGGCGAGGCTGGAGACTGGAGACTAGAGGCGAGGCTGGAGGCCGGAGACTGGAGGCTGGAGGCCGGGGGCTGGGGTCCAGAGGCGATGCTGGAGGCCGGGGGCTGGGGTCCAGAGGCGAGGCTGGAGGCTGGAGTCCAGAGGCGAGTCTGGAGGCTGGAGTCCAGAGGCGAGTCTGGAGGCTGGAGTCTAGAGACTAGAGGCGAGTCTGGAGGCTGGAGGCTGGAGACTAGAGGCGAGTCTGGAGGCTGGAGGCTGGAGACTAGAGGCGAGTCTGGAGGCTGGGGACCAGAGGCGAGGCTGGGGACCAGAAGTGAGGCTGGGGACAGAGGCAAGGCTGGGGACAGAGGCAAGGCTGGGGATAGAGGCAAGGCTGGGGACAGAGGCAGGGCTGGGGACAGAGGCAGGGCTGGAGGCTGGGGACCAGAGGCAAGGCTGGAGGCTCGAGGCTGGGGACCAGAGGCGAGGCTGGAGGCCGGGGGCGAGGCTGGAGGCTAGGGACCAGAGGCAAGGCTGGAGGCTCGAGGCTGGGGACTAGAAGCGAGGCTGGAGACTAGAGACTGGGGACCAGAGGCGAGGCTGGAGACTGGAGACTAGAAGCGAGGCTGGAGACTAGAGGCGAGTCTGGAGGCTGGAGGCTGGAGACTAGAGGCAACTCTGGAGGCTGGAGTCTAGAGGCGAGTCTGGAGGCTGGAGTCTAGAGACTAGAGGCGAGTCTGGAGGCTGGAGGCTGGAGACTAGAGGCGAGGCTGGAGACTGGAGACTGGGGAGTAGAGGCGAGGCTGGGGACCAGAGGCGAGGCTGGAGACTGGAGACTAGAGGCGAGGCTGGAGGCCGGAGACTGGAGGCTGGAGGCCAGGTGCTGGGGTCCAGAGGCGAGGCTGGAGGCCGGGGGCTGGGGTCCAGAGGCGAGGCTGGAGGCTGGAGTCTGGAGGCGAGTCTGGAGGCTGGAGTCCAGAGGCGAGTCTGGAGGCTGGAGTCTAGAGACTAGAGGCGAGTCTGGAGTCTGGAGGCTGGAGACTAGAGGCGAGTCTGGAGGCTGGAGGCTGGAGACTAGAGGCGAGTCTGGAGGCTGGAGGCTGGAGACCAGAGGCGAGTCTGGAGGCTGGGGACCAGAGGCGAGGCTGGGGACCAGAGGTGAGGCTGGGGACAGAGGCAAGGCTGGGGACAGAGGCAAGGCTGGAGGCTGGGGACCAGAGGCAAGGCTGGAGGCTCGAGGCTGGGGACCAGAGGCGAGGCTGGAGGCCGGGGGCGAGGCTGGAGGCTAGGGACCAGAGGCAAGGCTGGAGGCTCGAGGCTGGGGACCAGAGGCGAGGCTGGGGACCAGAGGCGAGGCTGGGGACCAGAGGCGAGGCTGGAGGCTGGGGACCAGAGGCGAGGCTGGAGGCTGGAGACTAGAAGCGAGGCTGGAGGCTGGAGACTGGAGACTAGAGGTGAGTCTGGAGGCTGGAGACTGGAGAGTAGAGGCGAGTCTGGAGGCTGGAGTCTAGAGACTAGAGGTGAGTCTGGAGGCTGGAGTCTAGAGACTAGAGGAGAGGCTGGAGACTAGAGGCGAGGTTGGAGACTGGAGACTGGGGACCAGAGGCGAGGCTGGAGGCTGGAGACTAGAAGCGAGTCTGGAGGCTGGAATGTAGAGACGAGTCTGGAGGCTGGAGTCTAGAGACGAGTCTGGAGGCTGGAGTCTAGAGACGAGTCTGGAGGTTGGAGACTGGAGACTGGGGACTAGAGGTGAGGCTGGGGACTAGATGCTGGGGACCAGAGGCGAGGATGGAGGCTGGAGACTAGAGGCGAAGCTGGAGGCTGGAGGCTGGAGACTGGAGACTAGAGGCGAGTCTGGAGGCTGGAGTCTAGAGGCGAGTCTGGAGGCTGGAGGTTGGAGACTAGAGGCGAGGCTGGAGACCGGAGACTGGGGACTAGAGGCGAGACTGGGGACCAGAGGCGAGGCTGGGACTAGAGGCGAGGCTGGAGGCTGGAGGCTGGAGGCTGGGGACAGAGGCGAGGCTGGAGTCTGGGGACCAGAGGCGAGGCTGGAGGCTGGGGGCTGGGGACCAGGGGCGAGGCTGGATGCTGGGGACCAGAGGCGAGGCTGGAGGCTGGGGACTAGAGGCGAGGCTGGGGACTAGAGGCTGGAGACCAGAGGCGAGGCTGGAGGCTGGGGACCAGAGGCGAGGCTGGAGGCCGGGGGCTGGGGTCCAGAGGCGAAGCTGGAGACTGGAGACTAGAGGCAAGGCTGCAGGCCGGAGACTGGAGACTGGAGGCCAGACTGGAGGCTGGAGACTAGAGGCAAGGCTGGGGACTGGAGGCTCGGGACCAGAGGCGAGACTGGGGACCAGAGGCTGGGGACCAGAGGCGAGGCTGGAGACTGGAGACTAGAGGCGAGGCTGGAGACTGGAGACTAGAGGTGAGTCTGGATGCTAGATTCTAGAGGCGAGTCTGAAGGCTGGAGGCTGGAGACTAGAGGCAACTCTGGAGGCTGGAGTCTAGAGGCGAGTCTGGAGGCTGGAGTCTAGAGACTAGAGGCGAGTCTGGAGGCTGGAGGCTGGAGACTAGAGGCGAGGCTGGAGACTGGAGACTGGGGAGTAGAGGCGAGGCTGGGGACCAGAGGCGAGGCTGGAGACTGGAGACTAGAGGCGAGGCTGGAGGCCGGAGACTGGAGGCTGGAGGCCAGGTGCTGGGGTCCAGAGGCGAGGCTGGAGGCCGGGGGCTGGGGTCCAGAGGCGAGGCTGGAGGCTGGAGTCTAGAGGCGAGTCTGGAGGCTGGAGTCTAGAGGCGAGTCTGGGGACTAGAGGCTGGAGACCAGAGGCGAGGCTGGAGGCCGGGGGCTGGGGTCCAGAGGCGAGGCTGGAGACTGGAGACTAGAGGCGAGGCTGGAGGCCGGAGACTGGAGACTGGAGGCCAGACTGGAGGCTGGAGACTAGAGGCAAGGCTGGGGACTGGAGGCTCGGGACCAGAGGCTGGGGACCAGAGGCGAGGCTGGGGACCAGAGGCGAGGCTGGAGACTGGAGACTAGAGGCGAGGCTGGAGGCCGGAGACTGGAGGCTGGAGGCCGGGTGCTGGGGTCCAGAGGCGAGGCTGGAGGCCGGGGGCTGGGGTCCAGAGGCGAGGCTGGAGGCCGGGGGCTGGGGTCCAGAGGGGAGGCTGGAGGCTGGAGTCTAGAGGCGAGTCTGGAGGCTGGAGTCTCGAGGCGAGTCTGGAGGCTGGAGTCTAGAGACTAGAGGCGAGTCTGGAGGCTGGAGGATGGGGACCAGAGGCGTGGCTGGAGACTGGAGACTGGGGACTAGAGGCGAGGCTGGGGACCAGAGGCGAGGCTGGAGACTGGAGACTAGAGGCGAGGCTGGAGGCCGGAGACTGGAGGCTGGAGGCCGGGTGCTGGGGTCCAGAGGCGAGGCTGGAGGCCGGGGGCTGGGGTCCAGAGGCGAGGCTGGAGGCCGGGGGCTGGGGTCCAGAGGGGAGGCTGGAGGCTGGAGTCTAGAGGCGAGTCTGGAGGCTGGAGTCTCGAGGCGAGTCTGGAGGCTGGAGTCTAGAGACTAGAGGCGAGTCTGGAGGCTGGAGGCTGGAGACTAGAGGCGAGTCTGGAGGCTGGAGGATGGGGACCAGAGGCGTGGCTGGAGGCTGGAGGCTGGGGACCAGAGGCGAGGCTGGGGACCAGAGGTGAGGCTGGGGACAGAGGCAAGGCTGGGGACAGAGGCAAGGCTGGGGACAGAGGCAAGGCTGGAGGCTGGGGACCAGAGGCAAGGCTGGAGGCTGGGGACCAGAGGCAAGGCTGGAGGCCGGGGTCGAGGCTGGAGGCTAGGGACCAGAGGCAAGGCTGGAGGCTCGAGGCTGGGGACCAGAGGCGAGGCTGGAGGCCGGGGGCTGGGGTCCAGAGGCGAGGCTGGAGACTGGAGACTAGAGGCGAGGCTGGAGGCCGGAGACTGGAGACTGGAGACCAGACTGGAGGCTGGAGACTAGAGGCAAGGCTGGGGACTAGAGGCTAGGGACCAGAGGCGAGACTTGGGACCAGAGCCTGGGGACTAGAGGCTGGGGACCAGAGGCGAGGCTGGAGACTGGAGACTAGAGGTGAGTCTGGAGGCTAGATTCTAGAGGTGAGTCTGAAGGCTGGTGGATGGAAACTAGAGGCGAGTCTGGAGGCTGGAGTCTAGAGGCAAGGCTGGGGACTAGAGGCTGGAGACCAGAGGCGAGGCTGGAGGCTGGGGACCAGAGGCGAGGCTGGAGGCCGGGGGCTGGGGTCCAGAGGCGAGGCTGGAGACTGGAGACTGGAGACTAGAGGCGAGGCTGGAGGCCGGAGACTGGAGACTGGAGGCCAGACTGGAGGCTGGAGACTAGAGGCAAGGCTGGGGACTAGAGGCTAGGGACCAGAGACTGGGGACCAGAGGCGAGGCTGGAGACTGGAGACTAGAGGCGAGGCTGGAGGCCGGAGACTGGAGGCTGGAGGCCAGGTGCTGGGGTCCAGAGGCGAGGCTGGAGGCCGGGGGCTGGGGTCCAGAGGCGAGGCTGGAGGCCGGGGGCTGGGGTCCAGAGGCGAGGCTGGAGGCTGGAGTGCAGAGGCGAGTCTGGAGGCTGGAGTCTAGAGGCGAGTCTGGAGGCTGGAGTCTAGAGACTAGAGGCGAGTCTGGAGGCTGGAGGCTGGAGACTAGAGGCGAGTCTGGAGGCTGGAGGCTGGAGACTAGAGGAGAGTCTGGAGGCTGGGGACCAGAGGCGAGGCTGGGGACCAGAGGTGAGGCTGGGGACAGAGGCAAGGCTGGGGACAGAGGCAAGGCTGGGGACAGAGGCAAGGCTGGAGGCTGGGGACCAGAGGCAAGGCTGGAAGCTCGAGGCTGGGGACCAGAGGCGAGGCTGGAGGCCGGGGGCGAGGCTGGAGGCTAGGGACCAGAGGCAAGGCTGGAGGCTCGAGGCTGGGGACCAGAGGCGAGGCTGGAGGCTAGAGGCTGGGGACCAGAGGCGAGGCTGGAGGCTGGGGACTGGAGACTAGAGGCGAGTCTGGAGGCTGGAGGCTGGAGACTAGAGGCGAGGCTGGAGACTAGAGACTGGGGACCAGAGGCGAGGCTGGAGACTAGAGACTAAAGCGAGGCTGGAGACTAGAGGCGAGGCTGGAGACTAGAGGCGAGTCTGGAGGCTGGAGGCTGGAGACTAGAGGCGACTCTGGAGGCTGGAGTCTAGAGGCGGGTCTGGAGGCTGGAGTCTAGAGACTAGATCCGAGTCTGGTGGCTGGAGGCTGGAGACTAGAGGCGAGGCTGGAGACTGGAGACTGGGGACTAGAGGCGAGGCTGGGGACCAGAGGCGAGGCTGGAGACTGGAGACTAGAGGCGAGGCTGGAGGCCGGAGACTGGAGGCTGGAGGCCGGGTGCTGGGGTCCAGAGGCGAGGCTGGAGGCCGGGGGCTGGGGTCCAGAGGCGAGGCTGGAGGCCGGGGGCTGGGGTCCAGAGGGGAGGCTGGAGGCTGGAGTCCTAGAGGCGAGTCTGGAGGCTGGAGTCTCGAGGCAAGTCTGCAGGCTGGAGTCTAGAGACTAGAGGCGAGTCTGGAGGCTGGAGGCTGGAGACTAGAGGCGAGTCTGGAGGCTGGAGGATGGGGACCAGAGGCGAGGCTGGGGACCAGAGGTGAGGCTGGGGACAGAGGCAAGGCTGGGGACAGAGGCAAGGCTGGGGACAGAGGCAAGGCTGGAGGCTCGAGGCTGGGGACCAGAGGCGAGGCTGGAGGCCGGGGGCGAGGCTGGAGGCTAGGGACCAGAGGCAAGGCTGGAGGCTCGAGGCTGGGGACCAGAGGTGAGGCTGGAGGCCGGGGGCTGGGGTCCAGAGGCGAGGCTGGAGACTGGAGACTAGAGGCGAGGCTGGAGGCCGGAGACTGGAGACTGGAGGCCAGACTGGAGGCTGGAGACTAGAGGCAAGGCTGGGGACTGGAGGCTAGGGACCAGAGGCGAGACTTGGGACCAGAGGCTGGGGACTAGAGGCTGGGGACCAGAGGCGAGGCTGGAGACTGGAGACTAGAGGTGAGTCTGGAGGCTAGATTCTAGAGGTGAGTCTGAAGGCTGGTGGCTGGAAACTAGAGGCGAGTCTGGAGGCTGGAGTCTAGAGGCAAGGCTGGGGACTAGAGGCTGGAGACCAGAGGCGAGGCTGGAGGCTGGGGACCAGAGGCGAGGCTGGAGACTGGAGACTAGAGGCGAGGCTGGAGGCCGGAGACTGGAGGCTGGAGGCCAGGTGCTGGGGTCCAGAGGCGAGGCTGGAGGCCGGGGGCTGGGGTCCAGAGGCGAGGCTGGAGGCCGGGGGCTGGGGTCCAGAGGCGAGGCTGGAGGCTGAAGTGTAGAGGCGAGTCTGGAGGCTGAAGTCTAGAGGCGAGTCTGGAGGCTGGAGTCTAGAGACTAGAGGCGAGTCTGGAGGCTGGAGGCTGGAGACTAGAGGCGAGTCTGGAGGCTGGAGGCTGGAGACCAGAGGCGAGTCTGGAGGCTGGGGACCAGAGGCGAGGCTGGGGACCAGAGGTGAGGCTGGGGACAGAGGCAAGGCTGGGGACAGAGGCAAGGCTGGAGGCTGGGGACCAGAGGCAAGGCTGGAGGCTCGAGGCTGGGGACCAGAGGCGAGGCTGGAGGCCGGGGGCGAGGCTGGAGGCTAGGGACCAGAGGCAAGGCTGGAGGCTCGAGGCTGGGGACCAGAGGCGAGGCTGGAGGCTCGAGGCTGGGGACCAGAGGCGAGGCTGGAGGCTCGAGGCTGGGGACCAGAGGCGAGGCTGGAGGCTAGAGGCTGGGGACCAGAGGCGAGGCTGGAGGCTGGGGACCGGAGGCGAGGCTGGAGGCTGGGGACCGGAGGTGAGGCTGGAGGCTGGAGACCGGAGGCGAGGCTGGAGGCTGGAGACCGGAGGCGAGTCTGGAGGCTGGGGAATAGAGGTGAGTCTGGAGGCTGGGAAATAGAGGTGAGTCTGGAGGCTGGAGACTAGAGGCAAGGCTGGAGGCTGGAGGTGAGGCTGGAGGCTGGAGTCTGCGGACTAGAGGCGAGGCTGGAGGCTGGAGGCTGGGGACTGGCGGCGAGGCTGGAGGCTGGGGAACAGAGGCGAGGCTGGAGGCTGGAGACTGGATGCGAGGCTGGAGGCTGGGGACCGGAGGCGAGGCTGGAGGCTGGGGACCGGAGGCGAGGCTTGGAGGCTGGGGACCGGAGGCGAGGCTGGAGGCTGGATGCTGGAGACTGGGGACTAGAGGCGAGGCTGGAGACTGGAGACTGGAGACTGGGGACTAGAGGCGAGGCTGGAGACTGGAGATTGGGGACTAGAGGCGAGGCTGGGGACCAGAGGCGAGGCTGGAGACTGGAGACTAGAGGCGAGGCTGGAGGCCGGAGACTGGAGGCTGGAGGCCAGGTGCTGGGGTCCAGAGGCGAGGCTGGAGGCCGGGGGCTGGGGTCCAGAGGCGAGGCTGGAGGCCGGGGGCTGGGGTCCAGAGGGGAGGCTGGAGGCTGGAGTCTAGAGGCGAGTCTGGAGGCTAGAGTCTAGAGACTAGAGGCGAGTCTGGAGGCTGGAGGCTGGAGACTAGAGGCGAGTCTGGAGGCTGGAGGCTGGAGACTAGAGGCGAGTCTGGAGGCTGGAGGCTAGAGACTAGAGGCGAGTCTGGAGGCTGGGGACCAGAGGCGAGGCTGGGGACCAGAGGTGAGGCTGGGGACAGAGGCAAGGCTGGGGACAGAGGCAAGGCTGGAGGCTGGGGACCAGAGGCAAGGCTGGAGGCTCGAGGCTGGGGAGCAGAGGCGAGGCTGGAGGCCGGGGGCGAGGCTGGAGGCTAGGGACCAGAGGCAAGGCTGGAGGCTCGAGGCTGGGGACCAGAGGCGAGGCTGGAGGCTAGAGGCTGGGGACCAGAGGCGAGGCTGGAGGCTGGGGACTGGAGACTGGAGACTAGAGGCGAGTCTGGAGGCTGGAGGCTGGAGACTAGAGGCGAGGCTGGAGACTAGAGACTGGGGACCAGAGGCAAGGCTGGAGACTAGAGACTGGGGACCAGAGGCGAGGCTGGAGACTAGAGACTAGAAGCGAGGCTGGAGGCTGGAGGCTGGAGACTGGAGACTAGAGGCGAGTCTGGAGGCTGGAGTCTAGAGGCGAGTCTGGAGGCTGGAGTCTAGAGGCGAGTCTGGAGGCTGGAGGTTGGAGACTAGAGGCGAGGCTGGAAACTAGAGGCGAGGCTGGAGACTGGAGACTGGGGACTAGAGGCGAGACTGGGGACCAGAGGTGAGGCTCGGACTAGAGGCGAGACTGGGGACCAGAGGCGAGGCTGGGACTAGAGGCGAGGCTGGAGGCTGGAGGCTGGGGACAGAGGCGAGGCTGGAGGCTGGGGACCAGAGGCGAGGCTGGAGGCTGGAGGCTGGGGACCAGAAGCGAGGCTGGAGGCTGGAGGCTGGGGGCTGGGGACTAGAGGCGAGGCTGGAGGCTGGGTGCTGGGGTCCAGAGGTGAGGCTGGAGGCTGGGGGCTGGGGACCAGAGGCGAGGCTGGAGGCTGGGGGCTGGGGACCAGAGGCGAGGCTGGATGCTGGGGACCAGAGGCGAGGCTGGAGGCTGGGGGCTGTGGGCTGGGGACCAGAGGCAAGGCTGGAGGCTGGGGGCTGGGGACCAGAAGCGAGGCTGGGGGCCGGGGGTTGGGGACCAGAGGTGAGGCTGGAGGCTGGGGACCAGAGGCGAGGCTGGAGGCTGGGGGCTGGTGTCCAGAGGCGAGTCTGGAGGCTGGAGGCTGGGGACCAGAGGCGAGGCTGGAGGCTGGGGGCTGGGGACCAGAAGCGAGGCTGGAGGCCGGGGGCTGGGGACCAGAGGTGAGGCTGGAGGCCCGGGACCAGAGAGTAGAGGCGAGTCTGGAGGCTGGAGACTAGAGACGAGTCTGGAGGTTGGAGACTAGAGACTAGAGGCGAGTCTGGAGGCTGGAGACTAGGGATTAGGGGTGAGTCTGGAGGCTGGAGACTGGGGACCAGAGGCGAGGCTGGAGACTGAAGACCAGATGCGAGGCTGGAGACCAGAGGCGAGGCTGGAGGCTGGAGACTAGAAGCGAGGCTGGAGACTGGAGACTAGAGTCGAGGCTGGAGACTGGAGACTAGAGTCGAGGCTGGAGACTGGAGACTAGAGGCGAGGCTGGAGACTGGAGACTAGAGGCGAGTCTGGAGGCTAGATTCTAGAGGCGAGTCTGAAGGCTGGAAGCTGGAAACTAGAGGCGAGTCTGGAGGCTGGAGTCTAGAGGCAAGGCTGGGGACTAGAGGCTGGAGACTAGAGGCGAGGCTGGGGACCAGAGGCGAGGCTGGAGACTGGAGACCAGAGGCGAGGCTGGAGACTGGAGACTAGAGGTGAGGCTGGAGGCCGGAGACTGGAGACTAGAGGCGAGACTTAAGGCTGGGGACTAGAGGCGAGGCTGGGGACTAGAGGCTGGAGACAAGAGGCGAGGCTGGAGGCTGGGGACCAGAGGCGAGGCTGGAGGCCGGGGGCTGGGGTCCAGAGGCGAGGCTGGAGACTGGAGACTAGAAGCGAGGCTGGAGGCCGGAGACTGGAGGCTGGAGACAAGAGGCAAGGCTGGGGACTAGAGGCCAGGGACCAGAGGCGAGACTTGGGACCAGAGGCTGGGGACTAGAGGCTGGGGACCAGAGGCGAGGCTGGAGACTGGAGACTAGAGGTGAGTCTGGAGGCTAGATTCTAGAGGTGAGTCTGAAGGCTGGTGGCTGGAAACTAGAGGCGAGTCTGGAGGCTGGAGTCTAGAGGCAAGGCTGGGGACTAGAGGCTGGAGACCAGAGGCGAGGCTGGAGGCTGGGGACCAGAGGCGAGGCTGGAGGCCGGGGGCTGGGGTCCAGAGGCGAGGCTGGAGACTGGAGACTAGAGGCGAGGCTGGAGGCCGGAGACTGGAGACTGGAGGCCAGACTGGAGGCTGGAGACTAGAGGCAAGGCTGGGGACTAGAGGCTCGGGACCAGAAGCTGGGGACCAGAGGCGAGGCTGGAGACTGGAGACTAGAGGCGAGGCTGGAGGCCGGAGACTGGAGGCTGGAGGCCGGGGGCTGGGGTCCAGAGGCGATGCTGGAGGCCGGGGGCTGGGGTCCAGAGGCGAGGCTGGAGGCTGGAGTCCAGAGGCGAGTCTGGAGGCTGGAGTCCAGAGGCGAGTCTGGAGGCTGGAGTCTAGAGACTAGAGGCGAGTCTGGAGGCTGGAGGCTGGAGACTAGAGGCGAGTCTGGAGGCTGGAGGCTGGAGACTAGAGGCGAGTCTGGAGGCTGGGGACCAGAGGCGAGGCTGGGGACCAGAAGTGAGGCTGGGGACAGAGGCAAGGCTGGGGACAGAGGCAAGGCTGGGGACAGAGGCAGGGCTGGGGACAGAGGCAGGGCTGGAGGCTGGGGACCAGAGGCAAGGCTGGAGGCTCGAGGCTGGGGACCAGAGGCGAGGCTGGAGGCCGGGGGCGAGGCTGGAGGCTAGGGACCAGAGGCAAGGCTGGAGGCTCGAGGCTGGGGACTAGAAGCGAGGCTGGAGACTAGAGACTGGGGACCAGAGGCGAGGCTGGAGACTGGAGACTAGAAGCGAGGCTGGAGACTAGAGGCGAGGCTGGAGACTAGGCGAGTCTGGAGACTGGAGGCTGGAGACTAGAGGCAACTCTGGAGGCTGGAGTCTAGAGGCGAGTCTGGAGGCTGGAGTCTAGAGACTAGAGGCGAGTCTGGAGGCTGGAGGCTGGAGACTAGAGGCGAGGCTGGAGACTGGAGACTGGGGAGTAGAGGCGAGGCTGGGGACCAGAGGCGAGGCTGGAGACTGGAGACTAGAGGCGAGGCTGGAGGCCGGAGGACTGGAGGCTGGAGGCCAGGTGCTGGGGTCCAGAGGCGAGGCTGGAGGCCGGGGGCTGGGGTCCAGAGGCGAGGCTGGAGGCTGGAGTCTAGAGGCGAGTCTGGAGGCTGGAGTCTAGAGGCGAGTCTGGGAGGCTGGAGTCTAGAGGCGAGTCTGGAGGCTGGAGTCTAGAGACTAGAGGCGAGTCTGGAGTCTGGAGGCTGGAGACTAGAGGCGAGTCTGGAGGCTGGAGGCTGGAGACTAGAGGCGAGTCTGGAGGCTGGAGGCTGGAGACTAGAGGCGAGTCTGGAGGCTGGGGACCAGAGGCGAGGCTGGGGACCAGTGGTGAGGCTGGGGACAGAGGCAAGGCTGGGGACAGAGGCAAGGCTGGAGGCTGGGGACCAGAGGCAAGGCTGGAGGCTCGAGGCTGGGGACCAGAGGCGAGGCTGGAGGCCGGGGGCGAGGCTGGAGGCTAGGGACCAGAGGCAAGGCTGGAGGCTCGAGGCTGGGGACCAGAGGCGAGGCTGGGGACCAGAGGCGAGGCTGGGGACCAGAGGCGAGGCTGGAGGCTAGGGACCAGAGGCGAGGCTGGAGGCTGGAGACTAGAAGCGAGGCTGGAGGCTGGAGACTGGAGACTAGAGGTGAGTCTGGAGGCTGGAGACTGGAGAGTAGAGGCGAGTCTGGAGGCTGGAGTCTAGAGACTAGAGGTGAGTCTGGAGGCTGGAGTCTAGAGACTAGAGGAGAGGCTGGAGGCTGGAGACTAGAAGCGAGTCTGGAGGCTGGAATGTAGAGACGAGTCTGGAGGCTGGAGTCTAGAGACGAGTCTGGAGGCTGGAGTCTAGAGACGAGTCTGGAGGCTGGAGAGTGGAGACTGGGGACTAGAGGTGAGGCTGGGGACTAGATGCTGGGGACCAGAGGCGAGGATGGAGGCTGGAGACTAGAGGCGAAGCTGGAGGCTGGAGGCTGGAGACTGGAGACTAGAGGCGAGTCTGGAGGCTGGAGTCTAGAGGCGAGTCTGGAGGCTGGAGGTTGGAGACTAGAGGCGAGGCTGGAGACCGGAGACTGGGGACTAGAGGCGAGACTGGGGACCAGAGGCGAGGCTGGGACTAGAGGCGAGGCTGGAGGCTGGAGGCTGGGGACAGAGGCGAGGCTGGAGTCTGGGGACCAGAGGCGAGGCTGGAGGCTGGGGGCTGGGGACCAGGGGCGAGGCTGGATGCTGGGGACCAGAGGCGAGGCTGGAGGCTGGGGACTAGAGGCGAGGCTGGGGACTAGAGGCTGGAGACCAGAGGCGAGGCTGGAGGCTGGGGACCAGAGGCGAGGCTGGAGGCCGGGGGCTGGGGTCCAGAGGCGAGGCTGGAGACTGGAGACTAGAGGCAAGGCTGGAGGCCGGAGACTGGAGACTGGAGGCCAGACTGGAGGCTGGAGACTAGAGGCAAGGCTGGGGACTGGAGGCTCGGGACCAGAGGCGAGACTGGGGACCAGAGGCGAGGCTGGAGACTGGAGACTAGAGGCGAGGCTGGAGACTGGAGACTAGAGGTGAGTCTGGATGCTAGATTCTAGAGGCGAGTCTGAAGGCTGGAGGCTGGAGACTAGAGGCAACTCTGGAGGCTGGAGTCTAGAGGCGAGTCTGGAGGCTGGAGTCTAGAGACTAGAGGCGAGTCTGGAGGCTGGAGGCTGGAGACTAGAGGCGAGGCTGGAGACTGGAGACTGGGGAGTAGAGGCGAGGCTGGGGACCAGAGGCGAGGCTGGAGACTGGAGACTAGAGGCGAGGCTGGAGGCCGGAGACTGGAGGCTGGAGGCCAGGTGCTGGGGTCCAGAGGCGAGGCTGGAGGCCGGGGGCTGGGGTCCAGAGGCGAGGCTGGAGGCTGGAGTCTAGAGGCGAGTCTGGAGGCTGGAGTCTAGAGGCGAGTCTGGGGACTAGAGGCTGGAGACCAGAGGTGAGGCTGGAGGCCGGGGGCTGGGGTCCAGAGGCGAGGCTGGAGACTGGAGACTAGAGGCGAGGCTGGAGGCCGGAGACTGGAGACTGGAGGCCAGACTGGAGGCTGGAGACTAGAGGCAAGGCTGGGGACTGGAGGCTCGGGACCAGAGGCTGGGGACCAGAGGCGAGGCTGGGGACCAGAGGCGAGGCTGGAGACTGGAGACTAGAGGCGAGGCTGGAGGCCGGAGACTGGAGGCTGGAGGCCGGGTGCTGGGGTCCAGAGGCGAGGCTGGAGGCCGGGGGCTGGGGTCCAGAGGCGAGGCTGGAGGCCGGGGGCTGGGGTCCAGAGGGGAGGCTGGAGGCTGGAGTCTAGAGGCGAGTCTGGAGGCTGGAGTCTCGAGGCGAGTCTGGAGGCTGGAGTCTAGAGACTAGAGGCGAGTCTGGAGGCTGGAGGCTGGAGACTAGAGGCGAGTCTGGAGGCTGGAGGATGGGGACCAGAGGCGTGGCTGGAGACTGGAGACTGGGGACTAGAGGCGAGGCTGGGGACCAGAGGCGAGGCTGGAGACTGGAGACTAGAGGCGAGGCTGGAGGCCGGAGACTGGAGGCTGGAGGCCGGGTGCTGGGTTCCAGAGGCGAGGCTGGAGGCCGGGGGCTGGGGTCCAGAGGCGAGGCTGGAGGCCGGGGGCTGGGGTCCAGAGGGGAGGCTGGAGGCTGGAGTCTAGAGGCGAGTCTGGAGGCTGGAGTCTCGAGGCGAGTCTGGAGGCTGGAGTCTAGAGACTAGAGGCGAGTCTGGAGGCTGGAGGCTGGAGACTAGAGGCGAGTCTGGAGGCTGGAGGATGGGGACCAGAGGCGTGGCTGGAGGCTGGAGGCTGGGGACCAGAGGCGAGGCTGGGGACCAGAGGTGAGGCTGGGGACAGAGGCAAGGCTGGGGACAGAGGCAAGGCTGGGGACAGAGGCAAGGCTGGGGACAGAGGCAAGGCTGGAGGCTGGGGACCAGAGGCAAGGCTGGAGGCTGGGGACCAGAGGCGAGGCTGGAGGCCGGGGTCGAGGCTGGAGGCTAGGGACCAGAGGCAAGGCTGGAGGCTCGAGGCTGGGGACCAGAGGCGAGGCTGGAGGCCGGGGGCTGGGGTCCAGAGGCGAGGCTGGAGACTGGAGACTAGAGGCGAGGCTGGAGGCCGGAGACTGGAGACTGGAGACCAGACTGGAGGCTGGAGACTAGAGGCAAGGCTGGGGACTAGAGGCTAGGGACCAGAGGCGAGACTTGGGACCAGAGCCTGGGGACTAGAGGCTGGGGACCAGAGGCGAGGCTGGAGACTGGAGACTAGAGGTGAGTCTGGAGGCTAGATTCTAGAGGTGAGTCTGAAGGCTGGTGGATGGAAACTAGAGGCGAGTCTGGAGGCTGGAGTCTAGAGGCAAGGCTGGGGACTAGAGGCTGGAGACCAGAGGCGAGGCTGGAGGCTGGGGACCAGAGGCGAGGCTGGAGGCCGGGGGCTGGGGTCCAGAGGCGAGGCTGGAGACTGGAGACTAGAGGCGAGGCTGGAGGCCGGAGACTAGAGACTGGAGGCCAGACTGGAGGCTGGAGACTAGAGGCAAGGCTGGGGACTAGAGGCTAGGGACCAGAGACTGGGGACCAGAGGCGAGGCTGGAGACTGGAGACTAGAGGCGAGGCTGGAGGCCGGAGACTGGAGGCTGGAGGCCAGGTGCTGGGGTCCAGAGGCGAGGCTGGAGGCCGGGGGCTGGGGTCCAGAGGCGAGGCTGGAGGCCGGGGGCTGGGGTCCAGAGGCGAGGCTGGAGGCTGGAGTGCAGAGGCGAGTCTGGAGGCTGGAGTCTAGAGGCGAGTCTGGAGGCTGGAGTCTAGAGACTAGAGGCGAGTCTGGAGGCTGGAGGCTGGAGACTAGAGGCGAGTCTGGAGGCTGGAGGCTGGAGACTAGAGGAGAGTCTGGAGGCTGGGGACCAGAGGCGAGGCTGGGGACCAGAGGTGAGGCTGGGGACAGAGGCAAGGCTGGGGACAGAGGCAAGGCTGGAGGCTGGGGACCAGAGGCAAGGCTGGAAGCTCGAGGCTGGGGACCAGAGGCGAGGCTGGAGGCCGGGGGCGAGGCTGGAGGCTAGGGACCAGAGGCAAGGCTGGAGGCTCGAGGCTGGGGACCAGAGGCGAGGCTGGAGGCTAGAGGCTGGGGACCAGAGGCGAGGCTGGAGGCTGGGGACTGGAGACTAGAGGCGAGTCTGGAGGCTGGAGGCTGGAGACTAGAGGCGAGGCTGGAGACTAGAGACTGGGGACCAGAGGCGAGGCTGGAGACTAGAGACTAAAGCGAGGCTGGAGACTAGAGGCGAGGCTGGAGACTAGAGGCGAGTCTGGAGGCTGGAGGCTGGAGACTAGAGGCGACTCTGGAGGCTGGAGTCTAGAGGCGGGTCTGGAGGCTGGAGTCTAGAGACTAGATCCGAGTCTGGTGGCTGGAGGCTGGAGACTAGAGGCGAGGCTGGAGACTGGAGACTGGGGACTAGAGGCGAGGCTGGGGACCAGAGGCGAGGCTGGAGACTGGAGACTAGAGGCGAGGCTGGAGGCCGGAGACTGGAGGCTGGAGGCCGGGTGCTGGGGTCCAGAGGCGAGGCTGGAGGCCGGGGGCTGGGGTCCAGAGGCGAGGCTGGAGGCCGGGGGCTGGGGTCCAGAGGGGAGGCTGGAGGCTGGAGTCTAGAGGCGAGTCTGGAGGCTGGAGTCTCGAGGCAAGTCTGCAGGCTGGAGTCTAGAGACTAGAGGCGAGTCTGGAGGCTGGAGGCTGGAGACTAGAGGCGAGTCTGGAGGCTGGAGGATGGGGACCAGAGGCGAGGCTGGGGACCAGAGGTGAGGCTGGGGACAGAGGCAAGGCTGGGGACAGAGGCAAGGCTGGGGACAGAGGCAAGGCTGGAGGCTCGAGGCTGGGGACCAGAGGCGAGGCTGGAGGCCGGGGGCGAGGCTGGAGGCTAGGGACCAGAGGCAAGGCTGGAGGCTCGAGGCTGGGGACCAGAGGTGAGGCTGGAGGCCGGGGGCTGGGGTCCAGAGGCGAGGCTGGAGACTGGAGACGAGAGGCGAGGCTGGAGGCCGGAGACTGGAGACTGGAGGCCAGACTGGAGGCTGGAGACTAGAGGCAAGGCTGGGGACTGGAGGCTAGGGACCAGAGGCGAGACTTGGGACCAGAGGCTGGGGACTAGAGGCTGGGGACCAGAGGCGAGGCTGGAGACTGGAGACTAGAGGTGAGTCTGGAGGCTAGATTCTAGAGGTGAGTCTGAAGGCTGGTGGCTGGAAACTAGAGGCGAGTCTGGAGGCTGGAGTCTAGAGGCAAGGCTGGGGACTAGAGGCTGGAGACCAGAGGCGAGGCTGGAGGCTGGGGACCAGAGGCGAGGCTGGAGACTGGAGACTAGAGGCGAGGCTGGAGGCCGGAGACTGGAGGCTGGAGGCCAGGTGCTGGGGTCCAGAGGCGAGGCTGGAGGCCGGGGGCTGGGGTCCAGAGGCGAGGCTGGAGGCCGGGGGCTGGGGTCCAGAGGCGAGGCTGGAGGCTGAAGTGTAGAGGCGAGTCTGGAGGCTGAAGTCTAGAGGCGAGTCTGGAGGCTGGAGTCTAGAGACTAGAGGCGAGTCTGGAGGCTGGAGGCTGGAGACTAGAGGCGAGTCTGAGGGCTGGAGGCTGGAGACCAGAGGCGAGTCTGGAGGCTGGGGACCAGAGGCGAGGCTGGGGACCAGAGGTGAGGCTGGGGACAGAGGCAAGGCTGGGGACAGAGGCAAGGCTGGAGGCTGGGGACCAGAGGCAAGGCTGGAGGCTCGAGGCTGGGGACCAGAGGCGAGGCTGGAGGCCGGGGGCGAGGCTGGAGGCTAGGGACCAGAGGCAAGGCTGGAGGCTCGAGGCTGGGGACCAGAGGCGAGGCTGGGGACCAGAGGCGAGGCTGGGGACCAGAGGCGAGGCTGGAGGCTAGGGACCAGAGGCGAGGCTGGAGGCTAGAGGCTGGGGACCAGAGGCGAGGCTGGAGGCTGGGGACCGGAGGCGAGGCTGGAGGCTGGGGACCGGAGGTGAGGCTGGAGGCTGGAGACCGGAGGCGAGGCTGGAGGCTGGAGACCGGAGGCGAGTCTGGAGGCTGGGGAATAGAGGTGAGTCTGGAGGCTGGGAAATAGAGGTGAGTCTGGAGGCTGGAGACTAGAGGCAAGGCTGGAGGCTGGAGGTGAGGCTGGAGGCTGGAGTCTGCGGACTAGAGGCGAGGCTGGAGGCTGGAGGCTGGGGACTGGCGGCGAGGCTGGAGGCTGGGGAACAGAGGCGAGGCTGGAGGCTGGAGACTGGATGCGAGGCTGGAGGCTGGGGACCGGAGACGAGGCTGGAGGCTGGGGACCGGAGGCGAGGCTGGAGGCTGGGGACCGGAGGCGAGGCTGGAGGCTGGATGCTGGAGACTGGGGACTAGAGGCGAGGCTGGAGACTGGAGACTGGAGACTGGGGACTAGAGGCGAGGCTGGAGACTGGAGATTGGGGACTAGAGGCGAGGCTGGGGACCAGAGGCGAGGCTGGAGACTGGAGACTAGAGGCGAGGCTGGAGGCCGGAGACTGGAGGCTGGAGGCCAGGTGCTGGGGTCCAGAGGCGAGGCTGGAGGCCGGGGGCTGGGGTCCAGAGGCGAGGCTGGAGGCCGGGGGCTGGGGTCCAGAGGGGAGGCCTGGAGGCTGGAGTCTAGAGGCGAGTCTGGAGGCTAGAGTCTAGAGACTAGAGGCGAGTCTGGAGGCTGGAGGCTGGAGACTAGAGGCGAGTCTGGAGGCTGGAGGCTGGAGACTAGAGGCGAGTCTGGAGGCTGGAGGCTAGAGACTAGAGGCGAGTCTGGAGGCTGGGGACCAGAGGCGAGGCTGGGGACCAGAGGTGAGGCTGGGGACCAGAGGTGAGGCTGGGGACAGAGGCAAGGCTGGGGACAGAGGCAAGGCTGGAGGCTGGGGACCAGAGGCAAGGCTGGAGGCTCGAGGCTGGGGAGCAGAGGCGAGGCTGGAGGCCGGGGGCGAGGCTGGAGGCTAGGGACCAGAGGCAAGGCTGGAGGCTCGAGGCTGGGGACAGAGGCGAGGCTGGAGGCTAGAGGCTGGGGACCAGAGGCGAGGCTGGAGGCTGGGGACTGGAGACTGGAGACTAGAGGCGAGTCTGGAGGCTGGAGGCTGGAGACTAGAGGCGAGGCTGGAGACTAGAGACTGGGGACCAGAGGCAAGGCTGGAGACTAGAGACTGGGGACCAGAGGCGAGGCTGGAGACTAGAGACTAGAAGCGAGGCTGGAGGCTGGAGGCTGGAGACTGGAGACTAGAGGCGAGTCTGGAGGCTGGAGTCTAGAGGCGAGTCTGGAGGCTGGAGTCTAGAGGCGAGTCTGGAGGCTGGAGGTTGGAGACTAGAGGCGAGGCTGGAAACTAGAGGCGAGGCTGGAGACTGGAGACTGGGGACTAGAGGCGAGACTGGGGACCAGAGGTGAGGCTCGGACTAGAGGCGAGACTGGGACCAGAGGCGAGGCTGGGACTAGAGGCGAGGCTGGAGGCTGGAGGCTGGGGACAGAGGCGAGGCTGGAGGCTGGGGACCAGAGGCGAGGCTGGAGGCTGGAGGCTGGGGACCAGAAGCGAGGCTGGAGGCTGGAGGCTGGGGGCTGGGGACTAGAGGCGAGGCTGGAGGCTGGGTGCTGGGGTCCAGAGGTGAGGCTGGAGGCTGGGGGCTGGGGACCAGAGGCGAGGCTGGAGGCTGGGGGCTGGGGACCAGAGGCGAGGCTGGATGCTGGGGACCAGAGGCGAGGCTGGAGGCTGGGGGCTGTGGGCTGGGGACCAGAGGCAAGGCTGGAGGCTGGGGGCTGGGGACCAGAAGCGAGGCTGGGGGCCGGGGGTTGGGGACCAGAGGTGAGGCTGGAGGCTGGGGACCAGAGGCGAGGCTGGAGGCTGGGGGCTGGTGTCCAGAGGCGAGTCTGGAGGCTGGAGGCTGGGGACCAGAGGCGAGGCTGGAGGCTGGGGGCTGGGGACCAGAAGCGAGGCTGGAGGCCGGGGGCTGGGGACCAGAGGTGAGGCTGGAGGCCCGGGACCAGAGAGTAGAGGCGAGTCTGGAGGCTGGAGACTAGAGACGAGTCTGGAGGTTGGAGACTAGAGACTAGAGGCGAGTCTGGAGGCTGGAGACTAGGGATTAGGGGTGAGTCTGGAGGCTGGAGACTGGGGACCAGAGTCGAGGCTGGGGACCAGAGGTGAGGCTGGGGACAGAGGCAAGGCTGGGGACAGAGGCAAGGCTGGGGACAGAGGCAAGGCTGGAGGCTGGGGACCAGAGGCAAGGCTGGAGGCTCGAGGCTGGGGACCAGAGGCGAGGCTGGAGGCCGGGGTCGAGGCTGGAGGCTAGGGACCAGAGGCAAGGCTGGAGGCTCGAGGCTGGGGACCAGAGGCGAGGCTGGAGGCCGGGGGCTGGGGTCCAGAGGCGAGGCTGGAGACTGGAGACTAGAGGCGAGGCTGGAGGCCGGAGACTGGAGACTGGAGACCAGACTGGAGGCTAGAGACTAGAGGCAAGGCTGGGGGACTAGAGGCTAGGGACCAGAGGCGAGACTTGGGACCAGAGCCTGGGGACTAGAGGCTGGGGACCAGAGGCGAGGCTGGAGACTGGAGACTAGAGGTGAGTCTGGAGGCTAGATTCTAGAGGTGAGTCTGAAGGCTGGTGGATGGAAACTAGAGGCGAGTCTGGAGGCTGGAGTCTAGAGGCAAGGCTGGGGACTAGAGGCTGGAGACCAGAGGCGAGGCTGGAGGCTGGGGACCAGAGGCGAGGCTGGAGGCCGGGGGCTGGGGTCCAGAGGCGAGGCTGGAGACTGGAGACTAGAGGCGAGGCTGGGAGGCCGGAGACTGGAGACTGGAGGCCAGACTGGAGGCTGGAGACTAGAGGCAAGGCTGGGGACTAGAGGCTAGGGACCAGAGACTGGGGACCAGAGGCGAGGCTGGAGACTGGAGACTAGAGGCGAGGCTGGAGGCCGGAGACTGGAGGCTGGAGGCCAGGTGCTGGGGTCCAGAGGCGAGGCTGGAGGCCGGGGGCTGGGGTCCAGAGGCGAGGCTGGAGGCCGGGGGCTGGGGTCCAGAGGGGAGGCTGGAGGCTGGAGTCTAGAGGCGAGTCTGGAGGCTGGAGTCTCGAGGCGAGTCTGGAGGCTGGAGGTCTAGAGACTAGAGGCGAGTCTGGAGGCTGGAGGCTGGAGACTAGAGGCGAGTCTGGAGGCTGGAGGATGGGGACCAGAGGCGTGGCTGGAGGCTGGAGGCTGGGGACCAGAGGCGAGGCTGGGGACCAGAGGTGAGGCTGGGGACAGAGGCAAGGCTGGGGACAGAGGCAAGGCTGGAGGCTGGGGACCAGAGGCAAGGCTGGAAGCTGGGAGTGCAGAGGCGAGTCTGGAGGCTGGAGTCTAGAGGCGAGTCTGGAGGCTGGAGTCTAGAGACTAGAGGCGAGTCTGGAGGCTGGAGGCTGGAGACTAGAGGCGAGTCTGGAGGCTGGAGGCTGGAGACTAGAGGAGAGTCTGGAGGCTGGGACCAGAGGCGAGGCTGGGGACCAGAGGTGAGGCTGGGGACAGAGGCAAGGCTGGGGACAGAGGCAAGGCTGGGGACAGAGGCAAGGCTGGAGGCTGGGGACCAGAGGCAAGGCTGGAAGCTCGAGGCTGGGGACCAGAGGCGAGGCTGGAGGCCGGGGGCGAGGCTGGAGGCTAGGGACCAGAGGCAAGGCTGGAGGCTCGAGGCTGGGGACCAGAGGCGAGGCTGGAGGCTAGAGGCTGGGGACCAGAGGCGAGGCTGGAGGCTGGGGACTGGAGACTAGAGGCGAGTCTGGAGGCTGGAGGCTGGAGACTAGAGGCGAGGCTGGAGACTAGAGACTGGGGACCAGAGGCGAGGCTGGAGACTAGAGACTAAAGCGAGGCTGGAGACTAGAGGCGAGGCTGGAGACTAGAGGCGAGTCTGGAGGCTGGAGGCTGGAGACTAGAGGCGACTCTGGAGGCTGGAGTCTAGAGGCGGGTCTGGAGGCTGGAGTCTAGAGACTAGATCCGAGTCTGGTGGCTGGAGGCTGGAGACTAGAGGCGAGGCTGGAGACTGGAGACTGGGGACTAGAGGCGAGGCTGGGGACCAGAGGCGAGGCTGGAGACTGGAGACTAGAGGCGAGGCTGGAGGCCGGAGACTGGAGGCTGGAGGCCGGGTGCTGGGGTCCAGAGGCGAGGCTGGAGGCCGGGGGCTGGGGTCCAGAGGCGAGGCTGGAGGCCGGGGGCTGGGGTCCAGAGGGGAGGCTGGAGGCTGGAGTCTAGAGGCGAGTCTGGAGGCTGGAGTCTCGAGGCGAGTCTGCAGGCTGGAGTCTAGAGACTAGAGGCGAGTCTGGAGGCTGGAGGCTGGAGACTAGAGGCGAGTCTGGAGGCTGGAGGATGGGGACCAGAGGCGAGGCTGGGGACCAGAGGTGAGGCTGGGGACAGAGGCAAGGCTGGGGACAGAGGCAAGGCTGGGGACAGAGGCAAGGCTGGAGGCTCGAGGCTGGGGACCAGAGGCGAGGCTGGAGGCCGGGGGCGAGGCTGGAGGCTAGGGACCAGAGGCAAGGCTGGAGGCTCGAGGCTGGGGACCAGAGGTGAGGCTGGAGGCCGGGGGCTGGGTCCAGAGGCGAGGCTGGAGACTGGAGACTAGAGGCGAGTCTGGAGGCTAGATTCTAGAGGTGAGTCTGAAGGCTGGTGGCTGGAAACTAGAGGCGAGTCTGGAGGCTGGAGTCTAGAGGCAAGGCTGGGGACTAGAGGCTGGAGACCAGAGGCGAGGCTGGAGGCTGGGGACCAGAGGCGAGGCTGGAGACTGGAGACTAGAGGCGAGGCTGGAGGCCGGAGACTGGAGGCTGGAGGCCAGGTGCTGGGGTCCAGAGGCGAGGCTGGAGGCCGGGGGCTGGGGTCCAGAGGCGAGGCTGGAGGCCGGGGGCTGGGGTCCAGAGGCGAGGCTGGAGGCTGAAGTGTAGAGGCGAGTCTGGAGGCTGAAGTCTAGAGGCGAGTCTGGAGGCTGGAGTCTAGAGACTAGAGGCGAGTCTGGAGGCTGGAGGCTGGAGACTAGAGGCGAGTCTGGAGGCTGGAGGCTGGAGACCAGAGGCGAGTCTGGAGGCTGGGGACCAGAGGCGAGGCTGGGGACCAGAGGTGAGGCTGGGGACAGAGGCAAGGCTGGGGACAGAGGCAAGGCTGGAGGCTGGGGACCAGAGGCAAGGCTGGAGGCTCGAGGCTGGGGACCAGAGGCGAGGCTGGAGGCCGGGGGCGAGGCTGGAGGCTAGGGACCAGAGGCAAGGCTGGAGGCTCGAGGCTGGGGACCAGAGGCGAGGCTGGAGGCTCGAGGCTGGGGACCAGAGGCGAGGCTGGAGGCTAGAGGCTGGGGACCAGAGGCGAGGCTGGAGGCTGGGGACCGGAGGCGAGGCTGGAGGCTGGGGACCGGAGGTGAGGCTGGAGGCTGGAGACCGGAGGCGAGGCTGGAGGCTGGAGACCGGAGGCGAGTCTGGAGGCTGGGGAATAGAGGTGAGTCTGGAGGCTGGGAAATAGAGGTGAGTCTGGAGGCTGGAGACTAGAGGCAAGGCTGGAGGCTGGAGGTGAGGCTGGAGGCTGGAGTCTGCGGACTAGAGGCGAGGCTGGAGGCTGGAGGCTGGGGACTGGCGGCGAGGCTGGAGGCTGGGGAACAGAGGCGAGGCTGGAGGCTGGAGACTGGATGCGAGGCTGGAGGCTGGGGACCGGAGGCGAGGCTGGAGGCTGGGGACCGGAGGCGAGGCTGGAGGCTGGGGACCGGAGGCGAGGCTGGAGGCTGGGGACCGGAGGCGAGGCTGGAGGCTGGATGCTGGAGACTGGGGACTAGAGGCGAGGCTGGAGACTGGAGACTGGAGACTGGGGACTAGAGGCGAGGCTGGAGACTGGAGATTGGGGACTAGAGGCGAGGCTGGGGACCAGAGGCGAGGCTGGAGACTGGAGACTAGAGGCGAGGCTGGAGGCCGGAGACTGGAGGCTGGAGGCCAGGTGCTGGGGTCCAGAGGCGAGGCTGGAGGCCGGGGGCTGGGGTCCAGAGGCGAGGCTGGAGGCCGGGGGCTGGGGTCCAGAGGGGAGGCTGGAGGCTGGAGTCTAGAGGCGAGTCTGGAGGCTAGAGTCTAGAGACTAGAGGCGAGTCTGGAGGCTGGAGGCTGGAGACTAGAGGCGAGTCTGGAGGCTGGAGGCTGGAGACTAGAGGCGAGTCTGGAGGCTGGGGACTAGAGGCGAGGCTGGAGGCTGCAGACTCGAGACCAGAGGCGAGGCTGGAGGCTGGGGACCAGAGGCGAGGCTGGAGACCAGAAGCCAGGCTGGAGACCAGAAGCGAGGCTGGAGACCAGAAGCGAGGCTGGAGACCAGAGGCGAGGCTGGAGACCAGAGGCGAGGCTGGGGACCAGAGGTCGAGGCTGGGGACCAGAGGCGAGGCTGGGGACCAGAGGCGAGGCTGGGGACCAGAGGCGAGGCTGGAGGCTGGAGACTAGAAGCGAGGCTGGAGGCTGGAGACTGGAGACTAGAGGTGAGTCTGGAGGCTGGAGACTGGAGACTAGAGGCGAGTCTGGAGGCTGGAGTCTAGAGACTAGAGGTGAGTCTGGAGGCTGGAGTCTAGAGACGAGTCTGGAAGCTGGAGACTGGAGACTGGGGACTAGAGGCGAGGCTGGGGACTAGATGCTGGGGACCAGAGGCGAGGATGGAGGCTGGAGACTAGAGGCGAAGCTGGAGGCTGGAGACTAGAGGCAAGGCTGGAGGCTGGAGACTAGAAGCGAGGCTGGAGGCTGGAGACTAGAAGCGAGGCTGGAGGCTGGAGACTGGAGACTAGAGGCGAGTCTGGAGGCTGGAGTCTAGAGGCGAGTCTGGAGGCTGGAGTCTAGAGGCGAGTCTGGAGGCTGGAGGTTGGAGACTAGAGGCGAGGCTGGAGACTAGAGGCGAGGCTGGAGACTGGAGACTGGGGACTAGAGGCGAGACTGGGGACCAGAGGCGAGGCTGGGACTAGAGGCGAGGCTGGAGGCTGGAGGCTGGGGACAGAGGCGAGGCTGGAGGCTGGGGACCAGAGGCGAGGCTGGAGGCTGGAGGCTGGGGACCAGAAGCGAGGCTGGAGGCTGGAGGCCTGGGGCTGGGTCCAGAGCCGAGGCTGGAGGCTGGGTGCTGGGGTCCAGAGGTGAGGCTGGAGGCTGGGGGCTGGGGACCAGAGGCGAGGCTGGAGGCTGGGGCTGGGGACCAGAGGCGAGGCTGGATGCTGGGGACCAGAGGCGAGGCTGGAGGCTGGGGGCTGTGGGCTGGGGACCAGAGGCAAGGCTGGAGGCTGGAGGCTGGGGACCAGAAGCGAGGCTGGAGGCTGGAGTCTAGAGGCAAGGCTGGGGACTAGAGGCTGGAGACCAGAGGCGAGGCTGGAGGCTGGGGACCAGAGGCGAGGCTGGAGGCCGGGGGCTGGGGTCCAGAGGCGAGGCTGGAGACTGGAGACTAGAGGCGAGGCTGGAGGCCGGAGACTGTGGACTGGAGGCCAGACTGGAGGCTGGAGACTAGAGGCAAGGCTGGGGACTAGAGGCTAGGGACCAGAGGCTGGGGACCAGAGGCGAGGCTGGAGACTGGAGACTAGAGGCGAGGCTGGAGGCCGGAGACTGGAGGCCAGGTGCTGGGGTCCAGAGGCGAGGCTGGAGGCCGGGGGCTGGGGTCCAGAGGCGAGGCTGGAGGCCGGGGGGCTGGGGTCCAGAGGCGAGGCTGGAGGCTGGAGTCTAGAGGCGAGTCTGGAGGCTGGAGTCTTGAGGCGAGTCTGGAGGCTGGAGTCTAGAGACTAGAGGCGAGTCTGGAGGCTGGAGACTAGAGGCGAGTCTGGAGGCTGGAGGCTGGAGACTAGAGGCGAGTCTGGAGGCTGGGGACCAGAGGCGAGGCTGGGGACCAGAGGTGAGGCTGGGGACCAGAGTGAGGCTGGGGACAGAGGCAAGGCTGGAGGCTGGGGATCAGAGGCAAGGCTGGAGGCTGGAGGCTAGGGACCAGAGGCAAGGCTGGAGGCTCGAGGCTGGGGACCAGAGGCGAGGCTGGAGGCTAGAGGCTGGGGACCAGAGGCGAGGCTGGAGGCTGGGGACTGGAGACTAGAGGCGAGTCTGGAGGCTGGAGGCTGGAGACTAGAGGCGAGGCTGGAGACTAGAGACTGTGGACCAGAGGCGAGGCTGGAGACTAGAGACTGGGGACCAGAGGCGAGGCTGGAGACTAGAGACTGGGGACCAGAGGCGAGGCTGGAGACTAGAGGCGAGGCTGGAGACTAGAGGCGAGTCTGGAGGCTGGAGGCTGGAGACTAGAGGCGACTCTGGAGGCTGGAGTCTAGAGGCGATTCTGGAGGCTGGAGTCTAGAGACTAGAGGCGAGTCTGGAGGCTGGAGGGCTGGAGACTAGAGGCGAGGCTGGAGACTGGAGACTGGGGACTAGAGGCGAGGCTGGGGACCAGAGGCGAGGCTGGGGACCAGAGGCGAGGCTGGGGACTGGAGACTAGAAGCGAGGCTGGAGGCCGGAGACTGGAGACTAGAGGCCAGACTGGAGGCTGGAGACTAGAGGCGAGGCTGGGGACCAGAGGCAAGGCTGGGGACCAGAGGCTGGGGACCAGAGGCAAGGCTGGAGGCTGGGGACCAGAGGCGAGGCTGAAAACCGGAGACTAGAGACTAGAGGCGAGGCTGGGGACTAGAGGCTGGAGACCAGAGGCGAGGCTGGGGACTAGAGGCTGGGGACCAGAGGCGAGGCTGGAGGCCGGGGCTGGGGGACCAGAGGCGAGGCTGGAGACTGGAGACTAGAGGTGAGGCTGGAGGCTGGAGACTAGAGGCAAGGCTGGGGACTAGATGCGAGGCTGGGGACCAGAGGCGAGGCTGGAGGCCGGGGGCTGGGGACCAGAGGCGAGGCTGGAGGCCGGGGGGCTGGGGACCAGAGGCGAGGCTGGAGGCCGGGGGCTGGGGACCAGAGGCGAGGCTGGAGGCCGGGGGCTGGGGACCAGAGGCGAGGCTGGAGGCCGGGGGCTGGGGTCCAGAGGCGAGGCTGGAGGCCGGGGGCTGGGGTCCAGAGGCGAGGCTGGAGGCCGGGGGCTGGGGACCAGAGGCGAGGCTGGAGGCTGGAGACTGGGGACTAGAGGCGAGGCTGGAGGCTGGAGGGTGGAGGCTGGAGACGAGGCTTGGCAGTCTCCTCCTGGGCAGTGCTCGGATCACCACCCGACAGAGGCAAGGGACAGGAAGGGACAGAACCAATCCCAGGTAACGGCACGACGGCCTGGCTTACCTGGGCGGAGGTAAGGGACAGGAAGGGAGCTAGGTACAGGGTGGCTCCTGGACCATACAGCAAGACAAGGCAAGGCTACTGGCAAAGCAAGTCAAGACGAGTACTTCAGGTGAGGTGAGAGTTACCGGCAACACAACGCAGGGCTTCTGGCAAGGAAACAGAAGGCAGAGGAAGGGATACAAGGTGTAAGGACAAGAACAATCCAGCCACCACACTCTGGTCTCTGAAGGTATTTAAGCAGCCAGCCCCAACTAGCATCAGCTGACTCAATTAGAGCTCAACAAGACAGAAACAGGGTAGATAGGAAAACCTGGAGCAAGGGTCGATGGACCCGACCGTGAACCGGAATATGGACTTCATGGACCGGACTATAACAGTTTAAGGTAAAAGATCCCTTGGGAGCCAGTGATCACAATATGATTGAGTTTAACTTGAAATATGATAGGGAGAAAGTGAAGTCTGACACAGCAGTATTTCAGTGGAATAAAGGAAATTACAGTGGTAGGAGAGAGGAGTTGGCCCAATGTAAATTGGAAGGAGCTGCTGGCAGGGATGTCAGCAGAGCAGCAATGGCGTGCATTTCTGGGAAAAATGAGGAAGGTGCAGGACATGTGTATTCCAAAAATGAAGAAATACTCAAATAGCAAAATAGTACAACCGTAGCTGACAAGGGAAGTCAAAGCTAATGTAAAAACAAAAGAGAGGGCATACAACAAAGTAAAAATTAAAGGGAAGATAGAGGATTGGGAAGCTTTTAAAAACCTACAGAGAGCAACTAAAAGAATCATTAGGAGGGAAAAGATGACATATGAAAACAAGCTGGCAAACAAAATCAAAGTGGATAGTAAAAGCTTTTTCAAGTATGTTAAAAATAAAAGGCAGATGAGAGTGGATATAGGACAGCTAGAAAATGATGTCGGGGAAATAACAATGGGGGACAAGGAGATGGCAGATGTACTAAATGAGTATTTTGCATCAGTCTTCACTGTGGAAGAGATTCGCAGTGTTCCAGATGTGGTAGTGTGTGAAGGAAGAGAAGTGAGTGCAGTTACTATTACAAGGGAGAAGGTGCTCAAAAAGCTCAAAGACCTAAGGTTACATAAGTCACTTGGACCAGATGACCTACACCCTAGGTTCTGAAAGAGGTAACAGTAGAGATTGTAGAGACATTAATAATAATCTTTCAAAAATCATTTGACTCTGGATTGGTGCCAGAGGACTGGAAAATTGCAAATGTAACTCCACTTTTTAAGAAAGGAGGAAAGCAGAAAGGAAATTATAGACCAGTTAGCCTGACCTCAGCATTTAGGAAGATGTTGAAGTCAATTATTAAGGATGAGGTTATGGAGTACTTGGTGACACAGGACAAGATAGGACAAAGTCAGCATGGTTTCCTTAAAGGAAAGGCTTGCCTGACTAACCTGTTGGAATCCTTTGAGGAGATTACAAGTAGGACGGATAAAGGAGATACAGTAGATGTTGTCAAGGTGCTGTACATAAGGCTGCTTACCAAGTTAAGAGCCCATGGTATTACAGGAAAGTTACTGGCATGGTTAGAACACCGGCTGATTGGTAGGAGGCAGTGAACGGGAATGAAAAGATCCTTTTCTCGCTGGCTGTGACTAGTGGTGTTCCGCAGGGGTTGGTGTTGGAACGGCTTCTTTTTATGCTGTAGATCAATGACAGATGATGGAATAGATGGCTTTGTTGTCAGGTTTGCAGATGATATGAAGATTGGTGGAGGGGCAGTTAGTGTTGAGGAAACAGGTAGGCTGCAGAAGGACTTAGACAGATTAGGAGAATGGGAAAGAAAGTGACAAATGAAATACAATGTTGGAAAAAGCATGCTCATGCACTTAGGTAGTAGAAATATATGTGCAGATTATTTTCTAAACTGGCAGAAAAAAAATCCAAAAATCTGAGATGCAAAGGGACTTGGAAGTCCTTGTGCAGAACACTGTGAAGGTTAACTTGCAGTTAGAGTCAGTGGTGAGGAAGGCCATTGCAATGTTCGCATTCATTTCAAGAGGTCTTGAATACAAGAGCAGAGATGTGATGCTGAGGCTTTATAAGGCACTGGTGAGACCTCATCTTGAGCATTTTGAACAGCTTTGGGCTCCTCGTCTAAGGAAAGATGTGCTGGTGTTGGATATGGTCCAGAGGCGGTTTACAAGGATGATTCCGGGAATGAAAGGGTTATCATACAAGGAACATTTGATGGCTCTGGGCCTGTACTCACTGGAATTTAGAAGGACAAAGGGGTATCTCATTGAAACCTTTCAGATGTTGAAAGGCCCAGATAGAGTAGATGTTGAAAGAATGCTTGTCATGGTGGGGGAGTCTAGGACAAGAGGGCACAATCTCAAGACAGAGGGATGTCCATTTAGAACAGAGGTGCAGAGAAATTTCTTTAGCCAGAGTGTGGAGAATTTGTGGAATTTGTTACCACAGGCAGCTGTGGAGACCAGGTCATTGGATGTATTTAAGGCAGAGATTAATTGGTTCTTGATTGGACATGGCATCAAAGGTTATGGAGAGAAGGCCAGGGAATGGGTTTGAGGAGGGGCAAAAAAGGATCGGCCATGATTGAATGGTGGAGCAGACTCGATGGGCCAAATTGCCTAATTCTGATCCTACGTCTTATGGTCTTATGGGCTTTAACACCATTACTTCCTACAGTTCTGATCAAAAAGCTACAGAACCTAGGTCTCTGTACCTCTGTAACTGTCCAAATCAGAAGACACCAATCTGCGTGGGTTGGCAATAACGTCTCCACCTTGCTGACGATCAATACTGGCGCAGCTTAGGGGTGTGTGCTTAGCCCACTGCTCTACTCTCTCTACACCCATG